>NW_009200656.1:0-13364 GCF_000690835.1 Fulmarus glacialis
AATCGGAGGCCTGTACCAGACTAGGCAGTATATACTATATCAGGACCGTTAGGTGAGGCAGAGCTTTAAGGCAGTCTGGGGGTGACAAGACTCCGTTTTGTGAATGTTTTTCAATAAAAGCTTGAGTGCTTATTGGACTAAAATAGCTGAGCAGTCATTGTAAGAGTTTCGCTGCTGCATAATTTGAATTTAAACATATGTGAATTAATACTAGTAGAGAGATCACAGGCTAGTTCTAGATAGTATCAGAAGATAAAAGTACAGTTTGATAAAGAACTAAATGTTAAACTCCATTTACCTTCACAGTGAGGGATGTCATTGCTCCATCCATCTGCCTGACACTCACGGTAATTTCTTTGGCTGAGCATCTGGTATCTTACCGAACAAAAAGTAAACAATGCTAAAATACGGTCTCATTATGTGACAGAAACAACAGTGCTGCTGTTTTTGACGCAAAGGAAGTAGGTTTCATACGTTCTAGCACAGACTAACCAAAACATGACAAAATCGAGTAGTTTTTTGCCCTGCATCTTCCCTATTTTCTTTCTTTTAATTGCATATGGCAAAAAATATGAAAAAAATCAGAAACTAGGAAGTAATTGTTAAGTTGGTTTCTTCATTACAGAGATAGCAAGCTTTTGCTACAAAACAAATAACCTAGGGGTAATTTACACAATCAATAGCAAGCAGAGTAAAACTCCTGTTGCCTGTGCTCTAGTATGACTGAAAGCCATGTGACAGCATCAAAATAGGACTTAATCAAACCATATGTATCTCATGCTTTGATGAACTGGTATTATCTTAGGTTTGAGGGCAACATGGTCACAACGCCATGGCTTCTGCTTTGTCTGAAATGTAGTCAGAGGAAGTACAGCTAGTCTCAAATGACCGTGAAGAATCATCTGAATTTAAGGGATTAAGGAGAATACTGATTTTGGAACTATTTTTGTGGAACTCAGACTAGATTCCAGCAATACAGAGACTGCAAAGGCATGCTAAACCACTGTACCATGTTTATAGCTGATTTGCATTTCAAAAGGAAAGAATCCAATCATAGGTGTACTTAACTAAACACAATACTATATATTTGCCTTGCTGCAGTTTTCATTGGAGGAGATGAATAGAGGAGGAAGAGGGAAGAATTTCTTCCAAACAGTCAGTGAAGACATGTTAGTGAGTCTACTAGAAATGTCTTCCTTCAAACATTTTATACAATACATTTTACTTCATAATGCACAAAAATTATTTAAGCAGGACTAATGAGTTGTGGCTCTGAATAGGAGACTCTGTTGTATGGCCTATTGACTTCGCTAACATAACTGCACCATGACTGCCTACTGAGAGCACTGATTCCAGCATACAAAGCTGCATTTCCATCTGAACTGGCTGGTTGGTGGAGTCATGAGACAGCTTTACAGACGGATCACTGTTTTTGTTTTCTACTTGGTCAGCCATGATTGAAGTAGCCTTACACATTTTAGACACTTTGGATGACAGCTTCAGGTGCATGAGTTCAGTTACTCCAATAGCACCAAACATGAGAAAGCATTATCTTTACTATTACTGTAATTGCAGAAATGTAAATTAAACAATAACCAAGCATTAAATATTAGTAATTTGCAGCTGCATTACAGACAACAAATCTATAACTGACACTTCTTTTAACATTAACACCTTATGTTAACTCCCATATATTGAATTAAATAAGTATTACCCATCATTACATCTGTACTCAACTCTGGCACCAAATACAAATTCACTTCCACTGGTAAGTTCAAAGGTACCAAACTCAGTATCTCCAGGATGTCCACAGGGCTTATCTGTTAAAAAAAGAAGAAGAAAAAAAAAATTACTTACACCATACATAGGAATGTGAAAGTGTGAAGGATAGCACTTTTCTAGTAATTAGTAGCAAGTATGGGCTTTTCAAAAAATAAAAAATGCTCAGCATTAGCTTGGTTAACCCTTCTTTTTTAATCACTATCTTCAATGAGAACATATTAGAGTAAGGATCTAATTTTTTTAAAAAAAATTAAATAACAAATTAGCAGTTTTTATTCCTTTAAAAAGGCTGGGCTGATCTTAAGTTTTATGACAAATTTAATGGCAGAACGTAACTTCAGCTTTTCATATACTTGTGACATAAACTGGCCCAAAGCTTCCACTACAGATTCCATCCCTGATTGGAAATGAAATTTCCTCAGTCTAATGGGGATTGTGCTGAATAAAGAGGGATGATCTAAGGCCACAGGAGTCCTACGGTCCTCAGTCCTTTCTGCTCAAAGTTCCCCATAGGACTTTTCTTGTGGTCTGGCCCTAACTATTTGCCCTGGATTCCCAAAAGAATTGCAAAGATGAACACACTATCCCTCTCATTCTTCCACTTTTTATGTTATAATACGGACTGCAAAATAAACTGCATAGCTAAAACCTATTAGGCTGCCTCAGAAGAAATCTTTCTTGGTCCCTGTTGACCTAGGCAATTTCATTTCTTGGAGCATATCAACATTCTTGTTTTTTCCAAGGAAAAGGTGTTTAAGTAGGCCCTAAGCCTACTCCAGTGTGATTCAGAGAAAATGGACAACCTCATGATCAATTTTGCTGTCTAGTGTGGTCTATCCTGAAAAGGGAACGTGATCACTTAACCTGTGGCAGACCATCCCTTTTCTCCTTCCACCTGCACCTTGCCAGTGTCAGTATATACTCACTGGGTGGCAGTATTTACTAAAATATGTTACTAAAAAGCAACACCAAGTTTTGTATAATTTGAAAGAGCCGTGTTCACTGAAGAGTTATACAAATACATATAAAAACTGAGAAGGTGACTAAATAAAAAATGTAAAAGGCACTAGTAACAACTTTATTAATTCATTTTTACTCATGATTTGTATTCATCTCAGAGATGGGACTTAATTTTGTATTATCAAACCAAACATTCACATTCTACTAGTAAAAATTTTGTATTTTAGATATGTAAGGAAAAAAGCTCGTGTGTCTAAAATTCCTTTGTGTTAAAAACTTATAATAAACTTCAATTTCTTCACTAATGAATTCTGTATGAGGGTGTGAGATACTTCTAAACTCTTAACACAGTATACTAGAGCTAATAAATAGCAGTTCTCATCCTAATCACAAATTTTCCTTCACAGATTAAAAGAGAAGGCAGGGAAAAATAACTTCCCACTTCCAGAAATTAAATCTTGCATAGAACTAGTTGAATAAACTGAAAAGAAGACAATACTGCCTCTTGACTTGCATTCAGAAGTTAGGTTACTGCTTTATTCTGCTTAGACTGTAAATTTCATCTGCATCAGACTTTTTCTAAAATTTTGGAAGCAAGCTCGTAATAACTTAATAACTTAATTTAATAACTTAACATAAATCGGGTTAATAAGGCTGGCCTAGAGTAAGATCTTCTTCTGTAAAGAAAAAAAATAATAATCCTTTGAGAAGGATCCTTCCTCGAGAAAAGGAACTTAAAAAAAATGTTTCCTTATGCATACATACTTTTTAGGATGATATTTTAAAGGACGCTGAAATAAGTACGTTACAGGCAAAGATACAATGGCAATTTCACATTGACATCACTGGCAAGGAATGTGATCTGTCAGGTGAAATGTTTGCACAGATTTTGCATAAATACTTACTTCTGCATTCTGCCCCTGGGAGGTGTTGCTTCCATGCTCCATCAGAACATTCAAACACAATTCGTCCAAGTTTTATATATCCAGGCCGACATCTGTATGTTACTTGAGTACCATGTGGATAGGGAGGTTTGTCCCATCTTTCAGTAGGCACTTCTTTAACTCTCCTAGGAGGAGGTTCTTTACAAGCTAAAAATTGTAAATAAAAATATTGGTGACTGAAGCACATGCTACAACATCAAAATAATTTTACAATAGAAAATGTAGCAAGAAATCCTGGGGACATTTGTGATCAAACAAGCATATGGTTTCTAATTAATCATCACAAAATAGGAAACTGCCAAGAATGCACATTTTGTAGGAATATGAACAGACTTTTAAAAGGACTTAAGAACAGTCAAGCAAGTGCCGAGAAACCACACAGGACAGTCATAATTCATGAAATAGATTTTAGCTACAAAGACTGAGGCAAGACTAGTGCCCCGGTTCTAACCACAGACATTTCTCACCCTTCCATCTGCAGGAGCTCCTCCATGCCTGTCCTTCCGTTACCACAGAGAACAACTCTGTGCACTCTGTAGAGTTTCCTTTCAAACTATTTTCTTCTGCAGCCACCACCATCCTTACTGACATTAAGTTCATATGTCATTTAATCAAGTTCTGTCAAATATCCCCTCATCTTTTCATTGCCTAAACTTTCTCTCCAGACTGAGATCACCTGATATTCCAAAACTTTTTTCCTCCTGTCCATGAGGTTACTTCTTATGACAAGTTACTTATTACAAGATGTAATTAATTCTCGTGATTCACTTTGACCTTTGTTAGCTTCAAAGCATTTTGATTCAATTTGGGGGGTGGATGGTGTTACAGTCTGGTATTTCTCATTAGCTCAATATTATACAGTGCTTCCCCAAAAGCTTCTTCCTGGGCCTTCTTCAGTGTCCATGGAATGTACAGCCAATTCCATTTGAATTACAAGAAATGAGCCTGAATTAATTTTATGAAGAAGTTCCTCAACAGCTTGAGAATGAAAAAATCAGACTGAAAGGGGAAAGAAACAAAGGTTGAGAAGCTGTTAATGAAAGACTAAATGATCTTTGCTAAGAAACACTTTTTGTTGTTGTTGTTTATAATAATTGACCTAATTTCAGTGACTAATTCTCTGTGCTTGGGTGACTGAAGTGTACTTATTTTAAAGCTGAAGCTTTACCCAGAGTTACAGAGTCTGGACAGTCTAGCTAATTAGATGCAATGAAGTCTGTTTTACATCTGAACATGAAAGGTAAGAATTCATCAAGAATAAATAAAACAACCTCTGAGAAATGAAGCCTTGGAAAAGAAATGAAACCTCTGTATAGAAAATAAATGGGAGAAGAAATGTCCACTAGGGAAGGAAATTTCTCAGTAAGTAGATAAGTTACTCAGTAGAGAGCTGGCACAAAAGTCCTCTCGCCAGTGTAATTGAAAGGCTACAGGTTTGAGAAAGCAGCAATACTCTCACTGAAGCTTTCCTACAGATTGTCCAGGTGCTGCCTGAAAGTGGGACTACAGGAAAAATATTTAGGATCTTTCCTCATGCGAGGGATGTGGAGTTATGGCTTGCTAACCTAAACTGTGGAGATCACAACCACAGATTAAGTAGCTGTGATTTCTAATACAAAGTGAACAGATTAAATACTCATTCTTCCACATCGAAGTGTGGAAAGTGAATTTTACTTTAGTTGTACAAAGACATACCCTTGAACACACACTGTTTTTATTTCAGTCAGTGGAATACCTACTAAATTAGAGGCATAATTTTAGAAAATTGTTTGGAAAAAATCAGAAAAAAAACAAAAGAAATCAGAAAACAAGAAAAAAAAGTATAATTTTAAGTGTAGCTATGGCATTTTGAAAATATAAATAGAAGAACGTTAATTGTGAGATGTAATAACTTTATTTTGGCTGGCTTAAGTAGCCAGAAGAAGTAGACAAGCTTTGCCGATACTAATGAGTGCTAAAGGAAGTGTATGCCCACACGTTCACGTTTTTTCCAACTACTTTAATAAGTATGCTCCCTCCCACGAGTGATTACATCTGAATAAAAATTATTGCTTCTGCCCACTAGAGGGTACTACCCTACTATCAAAAAAGGTAGTAGGGACATCTTTTTCTTAGCAGAATTAAGATACATTCACTTTTTAACAACGTTTTTGCAAAATGCAGGAATAAGCGAAATGAACAAGATTCTTCTAGCTAGTTCTGTCTTTCAAATGTGTTAAAAATTAGTTTACCCAAAAAAAGTTCTTTCTAATGGTAAGAAAAGGAATTTTTCAAATTCTACATATTTTTTACAAGAGCTCATTAAAATTAGTGCTTTCAATTTGCAAGCTGAGAAAGTACACTCTGAATTCTATGATTTTAAAAATAGCCTATTTAGTACAGGGAGAGCTTCTCTGCTCTAATCCTCCGTTACTTCCGAGTTGTATGATATTTTTATTGTCTGTTCTGCAGAATGGGGCCTCTTACCTGCTCCTTGATGACATTTAAAAAAAAAAAACCACCATGAAAGAATCTCCTGATAATCTCTGCATCATTACTAAGACATGCTTCTTTCTGGGTTTTATTTCAACTCTCTGATTGTTCTTTACCACTCCTGCCCTGATGTCAAACTATGTGTTACCATCAAGTGTCACAGTATGTATATGTATTTCTGACTACAGCTCATTATTCTTTTTTTAAATGCAGTTTCTTAGTAGCTTGAGAAGAATAAATCTGCTGACAGGATGTACTTCAAAAGTGTATTTATTACATCATGCACTCACCATGTGTACTCACCAAAATTGGGAGGGTTTTATTTTTATATTAGAAAGCATGCACTAAATGCATACCTTCAAATCCTTTAGTGAGAGACCAGGAGAGCTAGAATTAATAATTTAGTATTTATATGTGACTTTACCTCAGTTAGAAATAGCTCAAGCTGCTTTCTTGCTATCAGTCATTATGCTGGTAGCAACCTCCATAAAGTCAAGCACAAACTACAAATTCAGGTAGAAGTATTTTTCAGCCCTTGTGCAAAAATCCAGCTCTCGAACAACTCACATAGACTTTCAATATGAAGCTTGAACTAAGAACCCTGCATGACCCATGGTAATAGTTGTCCCAGATAAATCAAATATTGCTACATTCACATTCCTTTGCAATCTCTCTGATCTAAAGAAAGCATTGTGAAAAGGAAGTGCAAATCAGGCAAACTTTCTTTTCAAATTCCAGGACTTTTCTGGACTACTTTGCAAACAAATTAGACTTTATTAGTTGCTTTGAAGCAGTATTTATTGTAAGTATATATAAAAAAAGATAATACATTTAATCAATGACCCGATTTTTTAATTTTTCAAAGTAAAATCCATCAGATGATTGTTTTGATTAATAAGGTCTTCATAATGTTCACCAAAAATTGAAAACAACCTGAACTGAGCAAAGACACACTAGATCAAAACCACATAGCATCCTTTCTGCAACAGTTTATGTAAAGAAACCCAGACAGAAAGCAAAAGAATTAAATTACTAAACATACATTAAGCAAAATAAATCAAACAGAGAAGCAGAAAATATCAGAGGCTCCTGAAAAGATACCCAGAATACTAGCTATCTCTTTAAACTTGTATGAAAGCATACCTGTATACATTTATCTCAGTTAATGGATTAAAAACAGCCTGTCATTCAACAGTTATTTTGTAAGCTTTTCAGTCAATTTAGTAATCATTCCTCTTTCCCAGGTTATCGCACAGATTATTCCAGACAGAAAGAAATGCACATTTATTGAATATTTTCTATTTTAATCTACCAGCTCTTTACAGGTTTTAGATGTTAGAGTAATTAACAAACATAATTAATAACAAACAGCAGTAGTTATCCAAATAAATAGGTGAAATAATACTTATGACAGGATACTAAATACTAAAGGTGCTAAATACCACCAGAAGAAATCTCAGTTATTGTTGTCAGAAGTTCACTAAAATTTAGGGCTAAAACGCAAACACTTTATTTACTTATTATTTTAGTAATCATCTTCACACACACTTTAAGAAAGCGGGTTTTTTTTTCCTCCCCCTGCCCCCCTTAAAGCTTACCTCTTTCTGCAGTACAATACATCCAACATAAGAGCAGAGTTGTATAGCCCAGGAATGACATCCTAGAGATTCAGAAACTCAGCAAACACATTTAGTACCGCAGTCTACTTTTTTTATTACTTTGTGTTATTTCCACTCCTATTTTACTCACTAACTGCTCCAGGGACTGACCTTGCAAAGCACTTATACTCTGATTTCAGCAGTCACTTCCCCTAATCCTCTTGCAACACACAAGTGTTTCTTTTTTTTTTCCTCTCCAAACTTTGCTAAATGAATAAATAAATAAATGTCTGGCAATTTTGGTTGACACAGTCCTTCCCTGCGGTCTGCTTCTTTTTACATCATACCTCATTTTTTTCATATTAATCCCTTCTATACTCAGATAAACTGATTTCTTTTAGTATCCAAAAGAAATTGTACAAATAAATTATTTTGTGATACCTTGTGTCTCATATGCTTAGTTAAAAACCAAAAATTAACATTAAATGTGTGTAAAAATGAACTTCTCTACTACACGCATATCATTCAAGATCTATGTTGAAAACAATTGCAATAAAAAGCAGACAGAAATACAAAGTGACTTACTAACCCACTGGTTCTTGTATAAGATCACCAACTACCCAGATCAAAGGAAATGCACTTGACCAAATACTTGATTAAATAAACCTAGGCGATGTTGAAGCACTTGTTTCAGTATCACATGAGAAATTATAAGATGGAGATGATGTGAATGAATTGTAATGGGGATAATGAACTATCCAAAGAAGAATAATAAAGATTGTGCTAAAAGAAGAACTATATGGCAAACTGGGCTAACAGAGGAACTCCTCATGGATTCATGTAAGCAACAGTCTTATTAATATTTTCATTAAATGTTTTGGCTTTATAAGAAGTGCACTCCAGTGGAAATGCGGATCATATGAAGAGAATTATTTGATACTGAGAATTAGGGAAAAACTAAGAGTAAGAGTACAAAGTGCTCTCAGGAGACAGACACAAAACAGCCACACACCAGATAACCCCATAGTGGTGATGTCTGACTGACACGGAGCATACACAGATCAATCTTCTGTATGCTCCCAAAAGACCACATAACATACCCTTAAAATCACTGGCTTAGTTAGCATACTGATGCAGGACAAAAAAGAGTGTGTTTAGAGAACAGATCTCAATCCAAAGCAGTTAAAACTTTTTTTTTTCCTCAAAATGCAGCTGGAATTAATTTTTTTTTCCTTTTTCTTTTTTTTTTTTTTTTTTAACCTGAGCTGTGTTTTCAGTTACCAATTCTAAGGAATGGTCTAAGTGAAAACTGGCATTCAGCTGTTTCACCTACAAGAAATCTTCCAGACAGCATAACATCTCTTCCTTTCCCTCCCCCTTTCTCTTGCCAAGTGATTCATATGTGGAGAATGAACTCTCACTCTGCTCCATGACCCTGTGATGATCAGTCTGCATCCATTTTGCAGTTACTGGTGCATACCTGATCAGTAGAAATATTTTTTTGCACCTGCCTAAGTTGAATTCTAAGAAACAGCTCCTCACAGAACTTCACTGACCAAATCTTTAATTCCTTTTGTTCTGTGGTAAAGAACCATGTGCTGCTGCAGACAGCAGTGCTCTAACTGCACCAAGACAGTCCCACTTGTCTTCTCTGCACCAATCTTACTGCATTACCATACGTGCATGCATTTACATGCTTCTGTACCTGTGGGCTGCTGGGTGCAAAAGCTAGTTTCCTTGCAGTGGTGAGGAACTTAACCTTCCCTGTCACAGCAGCAGTACTAACTGCTTTTCAGATGTAGCAGTGACACTGCTGCTTTCCAATTCCTTAAGCCCTGCGGGAAGCTCAGAGAGTGGGAAAAAGATTGAGGCAGAGTGCTAGGAGGCACTCGGATTCCAACCCAGAGACAGTGGCTCAAACCAATTAGCTGTAAAAATCCATGCTGCAGGCATGGGTTCTATAATTTCTCCAATTTTAAGTATTGTATCTTCTGACGTCACGAAGCTCAAAGTGGTTCAGGTTTTATCAAACTGCGTTTGGGTTATTAAACCACTTGCCAAATCGTTACAGGCTTGAAACACAGTCAAAGATACTTTCAGCTACAGCTGAACCAAAAGGGGAACTGAATTGAAAATTTACCATAAATTTCCTGACTGCTTTCTATGAATACAGGCAATCTTAAAACTATTTAAACTAAAAGATAACATCAGCACACATGAGCAGATAGGTATAAACCTCCTACTAATAAATTTAAGCTGAAAATTAGAAGACTCACTCAAGTAGTGAGGCTTTGAAGTAATCTTTGTATAGGCATAATGTAGAAACCATCTTTGATCACAAAGCAAGAGACCAGACTCAGTCTTTTCCAGTCTTGTGTTTAAGTCATTGATTAAACTTACCCTAACCAAACAGAAATAAAATCAGGAACTTAATCTTTCTTCCCTTCCTCTTCCATGGGCTGTCAATTGATTCAAAACTAATGTCTTTAATCATGTCTGAGTTACTTCGTCATCTCCAGCCTCTAACAACACAGAGTGCATAGGCAAACCATGCCTCAGGACCTCTAAGGCAGGCAGAAAAAGTAATCTCTAGAGGACCCTTACCTCCTATTGATAAGAAAGGCAGAAATATAGAAGTCGTTATGCAACCAAAGGCAGATGGATTTTACCTATGGAAGAGCTATTGCTTTGAGAACTGGTATGACTGCACTCAAATATTGCTGTGGGCACAGCCATACAGCCAAAATACCACCACATATTCCCTGTACTAGCAAAACTGCATGTCAACATATAGGACCATAGGAAAGTTCAGGTTGGAAGGGACCTCAGGAAGTTATCTTGTCCAAAACTCCTGCACAAAGTAGAGTCAGTCATAAGGTTACTCAAGTTACTCAAGACTTTATTCATCCCCTACTCAATGTGGGGGCTTAACGTCAAAATTCAGAGTGTTTGTTCAAACCTGGAATAACTTTGGGAACAGCGTGTGGAAGCCTCACAGACCTGAGGAAGTCAGTGTTTTCCAGTAGGGAACTAGTGATGACTAGTAATAGGAGCTTAGTTAGTCACTGCTGGAATAGCATCTCTGACCAGTATAATTTCAGCATGTTCTAACAGCATGCTTGCTGTCACACTTGAGTTTAATGATATCATTAGAGCTGCAAAAATCTAGAACCAGTCACTGTTTTTCCCAAAAATCTTCACGAAAGGGTCCTATCCCACTATACTAATAGTGAGATTATCTTTTCATTGTCAACAGTTGTCTCTCGTGCCCCTGGCAGACAACTTCTCTAACTCACAATGACATTACACATCACATAATATCTACAATTAAAACCTAATGGTGTGACAGGGAAAAATTGCACAGTTCACTTAGTTTAACCAAATGACAATCAAACTGTCTTATTGATTTATTAATAGCACATAATTAACTGGCAATCAGTGAACTATACATTCAAGTTCAGTATCAGCAATACAACAGATAAGACACTGTTAATAGACAAAATGCTGATAAACACCTAACAAATTTCTAAACAACCTGTCTTCGCTAATCCCCCAAGTTCTAACCATGCACACAAAGCTATGCACCTACCCACCCACACAGTCCCCCTCTCACACACACCTTCTGTAGGAGATGTGGGTGCTTAATGCGTACCCGTGCTGCGCCTTACAACCTGCTAACGCAAAAACGGGAGAAAACACAACACAAGGTCACATACGTGCACCCAGAGCAGTCCCTGCATGCTGCACCCTGCACTGTCACTGCCTGAGCTGGATGCAGGCTGCTGGCAGTCAGATAGGGAGGATGCTCTGCCTGGCCCAGACAGAGGTTTTGATGCCAGTGGGTGAACATACAACAGCGTTAAACCCACCTCCTCTGGTTTTGACCGCTTGCTCTGTTCCCACTACTCTCCCTCCTGTTACAAAGTTTAATTCGTCCCTTATACTTCTTTCCAAATTGGCATCAGCCTTGTTTCAAAACTCACTCTGTAACTCCCTGGTTACTGTTTAATCTGGCTGATGGTCGTCATCCCCTTTAACATGATCAGCTGTGGCATATGCACTCTCAGAGAGTTTTGGATGTTTGAACTCACATTCCTATCTTAACAACAGTTGTTCTTCAGGCCATTTTACCAAGGATGGGCCATGTGAGCACCCTTGCAAACAGAAAAACAATATTAGGAATTCTTTGAATACTCCTTCAGCTTCTTCTAATGCAAACTAGATAACAGCATGTGTTCAGGCTGGGTTTTGCAGCAATGATAGGAGACATATCATGTCCAATTCTAAAAGTATTTTCTACCACACTTCTGATTACTCTTAAGTACCACCTCATTCTGCTGCCTTAGTGCTCTGTACTCAAAAGCGAAGTGAAAATTACTTGAAAAGGTGTTCTTTGCAAAAAAAGATGCTCTCCTGTATAAAAGCAGCTGTCACTATCTCCAGTTTTAAATAACATCCTCCTACTCGCAGCCAAGTGGAGATTTACTGGAACTCAGATGTTATCGCCATTTCCCACCAGCTCTCTCTCTCCTGCTGCAGTGCTGTTATTCCTCTCGTTCCTACAGTTTCTTTCCAGGTCACCACAGATGTCAGAGGACTGTGGTGCACCAGGACCATGGGTAGCCCTGAAGCGGACGGTCTTCCTTTTTGGATCTGTGCTATGATGGTTTAGCATATAAGAATACAAAGATCAGGTCATATTGTGTGCCCTGTGTCTGAAACAGCCATATAAGGATCACACTTGCAGTACAGAGCCATGCTCACTGGGCTATGGAAAACATGCCCCCTATCTACCAATATTTCAGTTTAATTAGACACATAACAAAAAAACCCAAAACCACCTCCAATCTTTTTTAATCCTTTCAGAGGAATTATCAAATTGGAAATTCCTCACATTTCTCCTTCTGCCCTAGCTTTGCAGTTTTACAGTGACCTTAAAACTCTGTTCTCACTTTGGGCTATTTCAGTCTGTTACTGTTTCTGAATCACTATCAAGCCGTTCGTGCCAGCAGAACAGTCTGCTACTGCACAGCCATTTAAAAAATAGGCACCAAGTGGAAAGATAGGAGGACTCCAAGAACACTTTTTTCCCTGAAGTTTAAACAATTCCAAACATTGCAGCACTGTACTCTGGAAGGTGTACGAGATAGTAAAATGAAGAGATATGCAAAAGCAAAATGCAAAATACACAATAAAAATTAAATAGGATCATTAATGGTTTAACAGTATGTAAGAATAGGAAGATTTTTTTAGAAATAAATATTTCTTTTGGAAAAAATCACATGGAGCAGCCTGGAGCATGTGCTGCTGCTTGTACAAAATCATGGTTACCAGTTTTTTTAAAGTTTCATTATGTATTAGTAGTATTCCCCCAATGGCTGTGCTTTCTTAAAGGACAATTAAAATTATCATCAACTATTTCTGTTATTACTCCAGCACACAACCCAGCTACTTAGCAAAGAGGTGACATAAGCACTTCTTTCCGCAGAAACACTGCAGAAACTTGCTGGACAACATAATTATTATTTATGCTATGGTAGTACTCGGACCCCCCACCCCCAGACTGTACTGTGAGATTCAGAATGAATCATAGAATCATTAAGGTTGG
>NW_009200657.1:0-5045 GCF_000690835.1 Fulmarus glacialis
TTCCAACCTTAATGATTCTATGATTTTGTTAATAGGTAGGATTTGCTTTTACCTTAATTTGGTTTGAATTAAGTCAAGTAACTTCCTAATATAGGATAGAGTGGTTCTAGAAGCGCTATTGTTAAAATCAAGATACTGAGACACGGACATTCTTTAGCAGCACAGAATATTGACCCTGAGTATCCAGAGGAAAGCAAGGAATCTTATTTTCAGGGTCAGCCTAGGAGCTGTTGATGCAGGAAACTGTGTAGAAAATGCATCTTCTGGTGGAAAACAGTAACCAGAAAATCTCTCCATTGTAAAACAGGGCAGATGGATCAGACTTGGATGCCTGCTACTACACAGGTAGTTTGTCACATCATGCAATTGTGCTATTTTTACTGGAGATGTGCAGACAAGACTACAGGTATAATGTCTTATAAATAAAACTCTAAACCCACCAATTCACTGTTCCAGTAATGGGTTGAGTCCTCAACCCTTACAGCAGTGAAATGGCAGAGTATTTTTGTCCATTTTACTGTAACGTATAATTTTGTGCTGAAATTTCACTATTCAAATAATCACAGGAATTAGCACTTATCTCACAGATCACATTCAGTCAGCTTTTGCAATCAATACTTATATCTATATACGTACATATGTGTGATCATAGATATTGCAGTGGTAACTCTTGTGTCCCCATTAAAATGTTTGGGTACTTCATTCAGGGTTTGAAAGGAAGATGCAGACATCGATTTACAAAGGAACATAAAGACATGATTCATATCAGAACAGAGACGACAAAAACAAATAAAAAAAAAATTAGAAATTTCTGAA
Organism: Fulmarus glacialis; assembly: GCF_000690835.1. Lineage (NCBI taxonomy): Eukaryota > Metazoa > Chordata > Aves > Procellariiformes > Procellariidae > Fulmarus > Fulmarus glacialis. The sequence goes on from NW_009200657.1 coordinate 817, forward strand.
AGCAACTATAAAAAACCCCCCACTCAATATCCTGCAAGGCATGATCCCAGCACTACTTAGCATACACAAGACTGGTAGCCACTGTTATTTTTCCTTGTCCTGTTTGACTGACCAGGAACAAGATCAGACAGGTGATACACGCACAATCGTTCTGTTCACAATGCAGCTCCCATAGTTGCTATTATCAAAAAAGCACAGATGACTTCATGGAAGCATGAGATTTTACCTACCCTCAATAAAGAGAAGGAGCGTGAAGCCTACATAATGTTATACATAAAGGTGCATAATCTTAACTCTGGTACTCTACACCTTCTCTCCCTCTGGCTCCCCAAACAATGAACACAATTGAGCTTTTGGTACTAAAACATCTGATCTCTTAAAAATCACACGATAGTTGTTAATTGCAATTAAAGAAGGTGAGCCTTATCACTGTCAGTTGTTTACCTAATAAGCTGTAATCTTTTTTTCTTGCGGGCTTAGTAGGATGCTGTTCTTAAATTTACAGCCAGGAATAGAGAGCTCTCAAAGCCAAATAGAAAGCAAATGTAGAATTAAAACTGAAAAACATTGAAGAAACTTTCTGAAAAAGTTATTTTCCTAACTACCTTCTCTTAAATGAAAAATTCTGAACATACTTAATTAAAGCTGTACTCAGACTATACTCACAGGAACTCCTGTGTTTAAATCAGTCCTCTGCTAGTGCAAGCAGATATGTCATCAATTCCTTTTACAAATGACTGAGTTACATTTTAAAATAAATTATATTCCGTGCTCTTATTCTTATTGCTGTATTGGTTAGAAACCTTACCCTGATTTCCAGCATATGTTGCTTCTACTCACTTCATATGCTCACAATGTCCTCAAAGATAAACAGTTCTTTTCTCTCTCATTAAAGTTTACTCTACTGACATATTTACAGCAAGCAACCATATGCTCCCTCAATCTTTATTTTTATAGGATCAGCAAGTCAGCTTTTTCTGTACGACAGGTTCATGTTTTTGCATCTGTCATACTTTGAAGAATGTCTTTCTGAGAAGTTATTTTCCTGCATTACCCTCTCGTAACACATTTCACTGAAACTGCACCACTGAATACAGTCCTGAATTTAGCATTCCAAGTAGCAGTTAATTATTATTTTTTGACCAGCAATGTCAAGTTATGCTTCTTTTCCACTTACTAAATTCCTGCTACCCAGTAGGTTTTTGCTCCCATAGTCTCCTTTATCATCCTCATTAAAACCTGAGACAGAGCTCTTACTCAATTTTGGGACCATATAAAATTGTTTTCATTTCTACCTGATCCTTATTACTTAGTAGTTGTTTTTCTTTTTTTCTTTTTCTTAACAAAGCTGAAGAACATTTAGATATTTATTCTATATCTTTTGCAGGATTTCTACCTGTTCTGAATTTTAAAATATAGCTTCAAATATCAATATAACTTAGCATTTTCAGGCCTCACACTGTAGTCTAAATCCCTAAGGTCCTTATCACATTGAATTTCACTACTTTATTCCATTATATTCTATTAACTTTATTAAAAATATATACTTTGAAATTGAGAGCCACAGATGCAGAGTTAGTTCTGTTGATCATTAAATTAAACCTAAAATGAATCAATAGCTGTCTTTCAGGGTAGGGTTCTTTTCTCCAACCAATTCTTTCATGGATTCCTTACTGTTTTCCAAACCAACGTAACACCATGTCTTGCTTCATTGGTGACAATGAAGTGAAGCAATGATGTGGCCAATTACACTGGGATATAACTCACTCACACAATATTCTTAATATTTGCTCTCAATTTTTTCTCTGGGTAATTGTAACACAAAATGCTGCAGGATTTAAACAACTTATAATATTGCAGAACAGTCTATAAGGATGTTTCCAGCATTATCCTGAGAGAACATTTACTATTCTCTCCCAAAGTAACTTCCATCTGAAATACTGCTAATACTTTGTGTTAGCAGTACATCATTAAATACTTCATCATTCTGCTAATACTTTGTGTTTCTTTGCAGTCTACTATAATATTACTAAACAACGCCAACCACCACCTTTGATTCTAGCTTTCTTGAACAGTAACATGAAAGATACCTGTTCTTATACCTTCCAGGATCAGTCATAATGAATTGTAACTTCTGTTTCTTAAATAACCTCTAACAAAATAGTTACCTATACAAATACAGATATTGAGTGTGTAACATAAAAGCATTTTCATGCACAGAAGCACTAAATTCTATTGGATAAAGATAATTTTTTTTTGCATGTAAGAGTGTACGAACACGGAGAACACCAGCTACTCCTCCTTTCATCACACACTTCTGTCTTGCTAAGTACTCACTACTTAAAACAGAAATAAACTGTTAATTCTTCTCACAACGCACCTTTAGGGTCAGCCGCACAACATTACACTCCTGCAGAGGGTTCAGTTTCAGTGTTTCTCCCAGGTTACTGCAGCCTGATGTTTGATGCTGCATTTCACAGCAAACACAGACACCATCACTGTCGAATTTAATCTGTGGAGGGAAAAAAAAAAAAGGTCAGAGAAAGCATAAATCAACAGAAATACACTTCCCAAAAATTATATTTACACTTACTGTGACAGTAATGACTACCAAATGCAAAATGAAAATCTCTATGCAGAATCCCCTGAAGCAGAATGTCTTCCATTGGCTAATATAAGCTATAAAACCAGGTGAAATACAGAAAGAAGACACAATACCAAAGAAAAGTGTTACCTTTTATGCCTCTCTTTGAAAAAAATTTGCTTTATAGGGGCAGATGAAACCAGAGCACTCAACTGAATAAATATCAAATCATACGCAATGGGGAAAGAAAAAAATAACAGAAAAAAGTCAGAAAATACACGAAGCAGTCATGATCACAAATGTAACTTATACTTACACATACATGGAAAAATAATTACAAAAGAAACCATGACATATACTTGAGAAAAGAGAACACAGCATGAAGAAAAAGTGGAGGAAATAAGAGGTACATGTCATCTCATATACATTTTTACTTTGGAAAAGGTTTGCTCTCTATTTTCCTATATTCAGTTTGTCTTGAATACAATAAGCATTCAATGTTTCTAGGTTTTAAAAAGCATTATGCATTCTATTCTTCAAAGACTTGCATTAAAGCATGCCTTGCTAAGAATACCGAACCCTGCTCATTCTCAAAAAGTAAATGAAAGTTAAGATATCTATGAGTGATTCTAAAATAATCCCATTCAGCTCAATGAAAATATTCATTATACTGATTCTGACTTCCTTATTAAAAAAAACCCATAACCCCAAAACCAAACAACCTCCCCTCCCAAATAAAAACCATAGCAATGTTTATTTTTCTGCTTCCTTCCAACAAAGACTTTTTTTAAGCCAAAATCTAACTCCGTACATGTTTTTACCTAGCCTGTTAATATGAACTGTCATTGCTTTAAATTATCTCAACTGGGTATTTCTATGCTTTCTCTATTCCCATTTTTGCAGGTTATTTAAAGGGTTAACAATAGGATACAATACTTCTCCAGGTCACTAGTTGTGATTCAATCTGGGTTAGTATTGAGAAAAGTAATGAGTATCACATGGGAGTTCCTTGAACTATGAGTTTAAAAATACCAGATCCCAGGTTTCCATACTCCAATAATCAGTAGTAAGAATGACACTCATGAGAAACTTCCATGGCTTTTCATGTAAAGAATAAAAGATTCAATGTACCATTCATGCATACTCAATCAGTCCTGCATTCCTCCAAGTAAAGATGGAAGCACAGTGGCTGGGTGGTAAAAGATCTGAATCACCACGTTACTCACTCTTTTACAAAAAAAAAAAATTCCAGACACAAATCAGCAAAAAATTTCCTAATGCGAATATGCATTTACTATTTTAAATTAAAATTCTCCCTAGGATGTTGCCAATTTCAAAGATAGGTAGCAGCATTCCTTGTAGAATTACCTCGCACAGCCTCATACACAGAATAATTTCAACAGAATATTTTCTTACTGCTAAGACCTTGAAGAACGTTTAAATTGTTCATTTAATCTTAATAACTACATATTTAAATATATGTATTTTTTAGTGTCACCCCTATCAGGCTTATCTAGTACTCTCTGCTTACATGCTGGTGATCAGAACAGCAGTTAGAAAAGCAGAAATAAGAGTCCATTAAAAAAACATAATAAACTTTACCAGATGAGATGCAGATCGTAGAATCACAGAATAGTTTGGGTTG
>NW_009200658.1:0-16761 GCF_000690835.1 Fulmarus glacialis
CAGGAGACGGCGGCGGGGGGCCCGCAGCGCCTTTCCTTCCGACGTAGACACCTTGCTGCAAGGTGAATAAGCGCTTTTGTAGGGGCAGTACGCATCTACGTACATCTACGCGTCGGCTCCGGAGCCAGCCTGTTCCGGAGTCGGCTGGCAAGAGAAGGAGGATTAGAGGGGGCGGGAAGAGGGGGCACAGCGGGAGCCTGTAGGCTGTGTTAGCCCCGGGTTAGAGCTAGCATCACAGCGTCTGAGGGGGGAACGAGGTAGGAAGAGAACGAACGCAGTTAACCCTTGAGTGCGAAAACGTCTATGGCTGGAGCTGGGTGCTAGAGATCAAGTCGGGAAGCTTAGAGCCGTGTGTCCTCAGTGGTAGGCTAGCTCACCTCAGGACCGCCTATATACACTTTCGAGGCTGATTTTTTTTACCCCGATTACACACGCGTGCAAATTCCTGTAATACAAGTTAGGGTAGTGTATTGGCATGCGACAGAGAAAAAAGAATTACCTGAATCAGATGTAATCTTTCCCTTCAGAGCTAAAAACATGAGAGATCAAAGAAGTGATACTAGTTTTCAGTACACAGAAAAAGGAAAAAACCCAATCCCCTAAACCTCTGCTTTAGCATTTGACAGCTGCCAGGAATATAAAAGTGTCATCACATAATTTCTCTTCCAATGAACGAATCAAGGCAGCAATGTGTACCATGCAGCAAGTGGGACACATTCCTCAGTTTAGAAAAGCACATAATCATATTATGCAACATCCACTCATTTAAGTATATTGCCGAAACGCTTTGCATAGAAAAAGAGGCCTAGGAAACCAATAGCACAGAAGGAGATGGTGGGAAGCTGGTTATAGATAAACCTTCACTTTTTTGTTTCAGTAAGTCAGATTGCAGTGGTTTTATTTAAAGCAGCATAATTAGTTTAGCTACGGGAATTCTTCCTGGTGTGCAGTGTGTATTCAGCAAAGATGCATATATGGCATAAATCCAGCTGGGTTTATCTTGCAATCCATTAAAGTTGTAAATATTTGCTGTGGTATAGATAATTAGCTTAGGTCTAGGAATAAGCTGCAGTGCCTTTCAACCACATATGACATTGACAGTTACACAACTAACACAAAAGCTTGATAATTTTAAGTCTGTCTACAGCATTCACTGTTAAGAGTTACACACAACATCACAGGAAACTTGATCCTGACTGATGATGTTATTTCCTGTATGTAAAAACAGCTAGGCACTTTGTAGAAACCATGGGTGGATAATATATAGATACAGAACAATCACAAAGTCTCTTCCTTCAGCTGGAAAAAATGTTGTTTAAATCAACCTACATATTAAATTGTTTGCTTATAAAATCCTGCACACATAAGACAGGAATAGTAAATTTCAAATCCGAACCTTGTTTAAGGGATGAATTATGTTTCATAACCTGAGGTTAAGAAACAAGGTACAAAAGCTCACTAATGAACCACAAACCTAATTTTCTTCCTGAAAAGTGTGAAGAGTACTGCCCTGAGGTTTCTTTGGGAAATGCTTTCTAATATTAGTCTCACTCCATAATTTCTAGTATACCAAACCTTAACTGCAGTGGAGGCTAGACAAAATGGCACCTGAAGGAATGACATTTTCCTCAGTAGCTTGGTGGAAAGCATTCTAGGTGACTTCAGAACAAAGGCATCCCTCCCCTACCCCCATCACAAGTATCCATTTTATATCCTAGCTTAGCTTACCCGAATTCCAACCTCATGCAGCAAATTGGTTCAGTGACACCAAAGGCACCAATATTTCCCATTTCAGTGTTAAAGCTAACAAATGCTAAGCTCTGTCCCCCATTACTATTTCAGGATAAGCTTTTTCCCTATTGCATGGTTAATTCCTTAATTAATCTCACCTCCAAAGCTATAGCTTTGCAGATGCCTATCATGCCCTCCTGTTCTCTCAGTTTTTACTGAAAGAAACCCTTCACATAACCATTTTCAGTTCCACAATTACAATGTTACTAAAGTGAATGCAAAAATGACATGGGAAGGATAGCCCAAGCATGCTTCATGACTTAGCCTAGAGTTTCAAGTGTGTATTCCTGCCGCATTAGTCTTCAGCTACAAAACAAGTAAATGAAGTCAGTGTGAAAGCTTCTACCTTTATTTTGGGTCAAGAAGAAAACAGAACCTTTTTACAGGTGGAAAACTTTGAAAACTTAAGAGATTAACATTTGCCTTTTACAATATTTTGCATTATAGCATGAGAGAGAAGTGTGAAATAAACTTGTGGTGGCCCCATTTTAGGTATGCCAATATCTCGCAAGGCAAAGCTATGCTGGAAAAAACACAAGTTAACTAGAAAAATACTTCTGTGTTGGCTTATTGTTAATATTAGTGCTAGGTTTCAAAAGCCTAACTTGGAAGGCCTTTACCACTTCGCTGAAGATAGAGCTCTTGTGAGCTTTATTGATCAGTTGTTTTTTTTTATTCTTTTCTCCACACAAGCTATTAAAGTCTCCGAGAGCACCTCTTTCCTAGAATAGCCTGCAGTTTGGTGATACCCCAGGAGAGAAAGACACAGAATCCAGGAGGGAAGATACTAAACCCTCTCCCTCTGAGGAACTTGGTCTCTCACGCTTCCCAGGCAGGTACCCCAGCCACTAGATTATTGGTTAAGAGTAGCAGTGTTTGGCCATATTCAAGATAAAATGGGCTTTTAAAATATTTTATGTATATATATGTGTGTGTGTGTGTGTATATAGTGCAACTCATAATCCTTTTATAGAAATCTTCCAAACAATTTTGGAATGAGTACCTCATGAGAAATAGGTAATGAAATGCCCAGTTGCCTCATCCTATCCCATCAGGTTGAAATAAGGCAGGTAGCTTGGTTCCATTAAGGTCATGATGGTGGTTATGTTCAGAAAACTAACTTTGCATGGCTGGATAGATAAAAGGAGTATTTTTGAGGTTAGATGTATCTAGTCCCAGGTGGCAGCTGATAAGATGTTTTCAGAACAGCAGTTTTGAGCTGAAGTACACACTTTAGGTTTGATAAACCCTTTCGGTTATTCTTCAGTTAAGTTTATCCTCATCATTTCTTCTCTGAAATGTGGAAGTAGATTGTGGGGTGCTACCATGCAAGCCCTTAAAAGAGCAACTGTAAGATACTGAATGATTATTCAGTGCACCATAGTAATTTTTTCCTCTCTGTGAACGAGTCCTAACTCCATCTGTGTGTATCTACCTCCAAATAATTTGTTCTCACTTCTCAAGTCCTAGATTTGAAAAGCATATATAATTTGATATTGGTAGTCATATTGGCATTCATTCTGTTAACAACCTGTAAGGCTCTAACATGGAAGACTTTTTACGAAGAAGGATAAGCAACTAAAGCAGAGTTTACAATAAAGTATTTTAAAGCCTCCACCTTCAAACTAGTAAACATAGCCTCCTGTGTCTATACCATCAGACTTCTGAATCAGCATAAACGGAGATTATCTCAAGAGCTTAATCTGCAAAGTAGCTTTATCAAGCTCTAAAGCCATCTGTATGATTAGTCCTACTCTGCAGCGAGCCCAGCTTTTTTTTTTTTTAAAATTCGTAACTATGCAATAATAGATTTTGTGAGAAGCCACAGAACTGGAGTCTGTTGTCTTGAAACAAAACTTTTCAGACCTGCTTTCTCAAAAGCTATGGTAGATACCTTCCGTGCATACATTTAATTTGCCCCTTGAGATCACCAAGACCTTAGTGTGTTTTATGAGGATTTTTCCTCTCCTATGTCCATTTCCAAGATTATTGCTTAACGTCTAAAGTATGCTCCATGCTATGACAAAATCTCAGTTCTTCATTTCAGAGTTTTATAGCTATTAATTATTGTGAAGAAAGCCTTCATGAGTTAAAAGCCTAAGTGAAAGCTTTATCAGCTAGTAGATACTAGCAAGAAGGAAAGACTATTTGCAGGGTTGTTGAAATCCAATTTATGCTTCCTCACTGCCATACACTGACTCATTTATGCTCATAGCTTTCCTCCAGTGTTGACTGCTTTCCTCCCACCCCTTACAAGGTTCAGATTTGCTCACCTATGAAAAACATCGGAAATAAATTAAGCTATGTTATCTGGATATTCTGTGCTGAGATGTTCCAGATATTTATATTTAAGGACAGAGTTCTGTGAAACACAATATAGCCTAGACTGCATTAGCGAGTTAGATGGGGTGCAATACATATGGTTCGCAATCTGTTTTTCCCTACCCTTCAGCATATACAACTGAAAGGTAACAGTTTAAGTCATGCTTAGGTACTTTCTTCGGTAGTTTCAAGAGTACCTAAGCAGCAAGGGATAGGTGTATGCAGTCTCCTCATCAGTCACCACAACATACTGTTGACTAGACTATGCAGTATGAATATATATAAATTCTAATTTCTGTTCAAGGACTAATTTTTGCCAAAGAACATGATACTGCATTTTTCTTGCCACAAGAGGGAGCCATTTAAATTCTTGGCATTGAAAAAGCAGTTTGAAGAACGAAGACAAAAAAAATAAGTGTCTTAATACATGATTGGCCATGTTGGTGTCCTTTTGTACCGTTCAGTATAAGTCCTTTAAAAGTAGACATCTTGTTTCTGAACACCAGATAATTTAATTTTATTCTAAATAATCCCAGCATATGTAGCAAGTATGTTGGATTTTTGTGCGTGTCAGCTGTCATGTTGGGATTGTACAGAATGCAGTGTGGCAAAATGCAGTGAAATTATGCTATTTTAAAATACGTTTAACACTGCAGTTGAAGTGAAGGTCTGGTTCTTAATGAGTTGCTTTACAAAATTGCCAGCCTTCTCAGGTTAAGCCTCAAACAATCCTCAGATCACACAGAGCCTCTGTTCTTTGGTTTATTAGCTTCCGTAGGGCAGCTCCATGTTTTCAGGTTCAGAGGAAGACATGTCCTCCCTTCCATCAAAATAAGGATAAGGAGGAGCTATGAACAAATTCGATGTCAAAATGCCTCCAGGAAGGTTGTGAGTGAGCAGTGCTGAAGCAGATTGCAAAGACATACAGTGCCTCTGCTGAGTCACCACCTCACTGCTGCCTGTGCTGGCAGGTTGTCCTGGATCCCTGCCAGCTCCCCTTGCAGTTCTGTGAGGTCGGCAATATACATCAGGATGAATGAAAGACGAAAATGCAGTGGGAGGAGGGGGGGGGGAAGTGTCACTGGAAGAAAACTCGTCAGGATACGATACTGCAGGACATACATTTCCTGAGAAATCTGGAGGCTTCAGGTTGTTTTGTACTGTGAATGTTTAAAACAGAATATGGGCAAAGATACACATTAGTCTTGCTGTGAAGGACTTGAAGTTAGACATACATTTTAGTATAGTGATTAATATTATTTTGGCATCAATTCAGTGAGCCTTGCAATAACTGCTCTTGAGAAGAATGTAAACTCACAGCTTGGTACTACATTTTGAACCACTGTTTATTTAGATCTGGCAGCTAGCAGTAGACTATGATTTTAAGGTGGCAATAGTATTTTACTGCAAGCCAAAGTCTGTCTTTCTGCTCTATTTTGAATATAGGGAAACCATTCTGATCGCATAAATTAGTGCTTGGGACACTGACTCCCTACATCTACGCTATTCTGCGTTTAAATTACTTGTTAGTCCTGTGATTGTACAGAACTGCAGTTTATGTAGGACCATTTGCCATACCTACCAGTTAAGTTTTGCAGATATTTTTATGTATCAGATCAAAGATTTTTTTTTTTTTTTTTTCCCATTTATTGCCTCCAGTGGCACCTATTTGGTCTAACATATAAAAATAGTAGTAGTCTAACAGCAAGTTATTTTAATCAACGGCTTCTTAGTAGAAAGCCCCTTGTGAGGCTTCACGTTTGTAATATGAAAGAAGAATCACTTAATAAACATGCTTACCACCAAGACAAACCCTGCATACTTTGCTTTACCATTAGTAACTTTTACGACTGTCAAGTCTGTCACATTTACTTATATTTATACACGCTACCTCCCAATCTTCAGTTTCAGAACCCTGTTTTCATGGGACAGTTTCCTAACATACAGAGCAATTCACATTCTGCTGTCACCAGATGTTAGGGTGGCAATCAATACAAATAATGAAACAATATGTATTCAGTAAGTGTTGACTGATGACATTAACATTTCATCTAGTACATGTGCCTTGATTTCCTCCTCCAACAGATAACAGGGTGAGGGGGTGGAAAATAGTGGTTCTGAGTAATTTCGGCTTAGGCTAGAGTGAGTCAGGAAGCAAGCAACTCAGTATAATTCCTTCTCTCCTTTTTCTTCAGGGTCTAAAGTTGGGTGAATTGATCATATTCGTATTATCTGGTCTTTAGAGATAGAGATTTGCTGGCTATAAGTGACTGGCAAGACTCCTTTAGGAACAGGGTAATTCCATTTTTGTATTTTAACATCCTGAGAAGCAGTAGTTTATGTTTTCAGATAAACCACTCAAATAATAACTTTTGTAGTCACTACTGCTGTGAGGGTCCCTAAATCTAAGGATTTAGTGTATGGTTTAAGGTCAATAATCCAATTATATTTAGCAGCTTCTGTAAGAAACATTTCTTCTTGCATTTTTCTGGGCACGCTGGCAACCACAAAATATTAAAAGGAACAAAAGCTGGGTTTAGCATAAATCTTAGAAGCAGCGCTAAAGTATAATACTGACTTTGGATTTGTGTTCATATTTAAGGCTCTTCCCTCAGACCCGCTCAGATGTTTCCACTCCATATGGCTTCTAGTGCAACAGTACAGTAGACTTCTGCTGTAGACCTCTCCTAGCTAGTAACACAGAACCTGGCATATTCTCACTGTGCCATTCCCAGCTAACAGCTTCAGTGCCTAGAGCTGTGTAGCATTAACACAGTCTGTTCCCAAATAAGTTAGCTTTCTGTCTATAAGCATGACTAATTAATTCAGGTGCAGCACTGTGCTGACACAGCTCTACTGTTTCCTGTTCTGGAACCAGTCAAGTATGATGCTCACCTGGGATTGCTACGCTGCGCCATTGCACAACATAGGTAGCACTGACAATATATCCAACTCTGTTTTATGTGATCTCGTTTCCCATTCATCTCTCTTCATATTATAAGCTACCATAAACAAGTGCCACAGCAAGGAAATATGTCTAAAGCCCTCCCCCATGGTTATAGCATATTCAAAGGCAATGGCACTGTCTAAGGCAGGCTTATGCCCAGTATCAGGAAACAACCCTCTTCTCATTAGGATGGTGGTGGGAGAAGGTGGAGCTTGGCATCCCCCCTTGATGCAGACCTGCTGAAGTCTTGGGCTTGCCACCCCTTTAACATCAGGGCTGAATCTGCCCTTAGTGCAGTAATCCAAATACTACAGACTCCACTGGGAAGCTGCAAATACAGTATATCTAAAAGACCAGGCCTTCACACCACAGGAAGAGACAGACATGCTTCCTCATCTTCAAGGAGCCAACATATTTCTTACGTAACTTAATTCTCTAGGGCCCACAACTTTTTGTACAGATATATAAAATATATGTAAGTAATTTAGACAGCTGTAGTATCAACACTGACATATAAAAACAGCTTAATAGCCCCAAAAGATAGTAAATGCTTCTTTCACAATAGCATTTTGTCTTTAGCATCATCACTGTTTCCTGTTGAGGTTTTGTGAAGTTAAGCTTTGTCATTGCTGGAATGTACTACTTTTCACAAGTCACAAACGCCCACAGCTCTTAGGGATTAGGGATATTCACAATTATACTGAAGCTGCATTTCATCACCTACCCATGGTAGTATGCCAGCTTTGTAAGCCACCAACTTAATTACCAGCACTCTACAGGCTTTAAGCATTTTCTTCATAATATATTGGTAAAAAATACACAGGCTTTGCCTCTGTCTTGAAAGCTGATGTGGGACCCTTCCTAGGGACTCCTGAGTTAACAGTTAGTACCAGCTAGCCAAGATGGCTTTAAAGAAAATACCGCCACCCCCCCAAAGAAAACTCCACAACATCCCAAAACAAGAAAAAGCATAAAAAACGTCCCCAGACAACAACAACAAACCCTAAATAAACACTACCACACACACAAAAAAAATTATGAAGAGTCTCATCCAGGTATTAAATAGATACAAGTCTCCACGTCCAGAGAGATCGGTTTTCCAGTTTAGAGGCCAACAACTGTCTTAAGTTTATCATCAACTTCACCCTTTGCAACAAACAGCAGCAGCAGCAGAATCTCCAAGTTGCATTGGTGAAGAATTACAGGGCGGCATCTCTCTTTATTCCCTTTGCTTCTTATTCTGTAATTAAGAATTGTTTCAAGAAAACTGTTTGATAATTAGCCTTTTCTATTATTTAAATATTTTTTAAGCTTAAGTACACTATATACAAAATAGCTTCAGTGCACAAGACATTTTTGTGTTATATTTAGATCCAAATTGCTACAGTTTAGCCAGGTAACCCAGTTCTTACATTCAGCTCCCTCACAGTTTTTTATTTTCCATACATCATAGAGAAGTTAGACCAGCACTTCATCTCAACACAACCTAGCTAGTACCTCTCTTTACCAACCAGCGGTTGTTGCTTTCTCAGCAGAAAGATAAATATGCCAAAGATAAATACACCAGCTATTGTTCAACAAGCTCTCCATTCTTCTACTGCTCTCAGAGCAAAATGGAATAAAACCTCTTATTAAATTACGCATCCCAGCAGATTAAAAAATCAAACAACTCTAAATAAAAATTCTTACCATTGCAGGGCAAAAAAAATCCAAAGTACTACCAAAATCTGTGACTTTAGAGAAAAAGCTATATGACTTCTTATTAACAGGCTAGAGCAAAGGTACTATGGCTTGTTCTCTTATGTAGATGTGCTCTTACCAAGGTATCAGCGTTGGCTGATGGTTGCAGGGTCTCAGCTGTACCTGCTCCCTGGCCGTTTAACCCTTGCATGTCTGGTTCCAGTTTTCAGCAGATGTAACTGGAAAAAGGAGGTTTAAGATTTTGGATTGTTTAGCAGGACCTAGCTTAAGAAATTTGTAGTGCCTCCAAAAACACAGCATAACACACCATAGCAGCTTCTTTCCTGCATAATTTCCATATTTTTCCCTTACTTGTTCCGTTTTTTTTACTTATCCCCTCTCCTTTATGTTGCCTATCAGAAGAGATAACGGGTGTAAAATTTCCTCTGAAAAAGGCAGGGACCTCATCATAGAAAATGTACTCATTAATATAGTATTTGCAAGTCTTTTCTTTGGTTTTGTTACAGTGTGAGGGCTGGCTTAGAAGAATAGCAATGCTTCTTATATTGATTCTATCATTCAAATAATTCTGTGTAACTAGAGGGAACTAATCAAGGAAAAGGAAAGTACTGAAAAGCAGCAAACAGGGGATGGATGTTGCAAGTAGGGTTTGTGGAAACTTTTGTTGAACTACCACTCGTTGTGCTTTCACTATAATTGGACCATGGTGCCTTAATAGTAAAGAAATAAATCTTGGATATTACAAATACATTCTAAAACCCACTTCTTTTAATGCAAACTGTTTAAAATGTCAGTGTCTTCAGACTGTCCGTCTGCACATTTAAGCACCTAAATACACCATTTAAGCCTTAAACAGGTCAAACCAGTGACTTCAAAAGTTCATGGCAAAATGTGAACTGCAAAAAGTATGCATAAATGTGTCGTGGACATGGGATAGAAAGTTATTAAAGGCTTTGAGCAATTGAAGAAGTTAAGTAGAGGGACTTAAATACACATAAACAAGAAATGATTCCAAAGGTATTACTGCCACATCCAGAAATACTCAGCCACGTGGATATTCTAGGGCTGATGTTCAAGTCCATGCAATGTCATAAGACATTCCAAAAAGGTGCATTGAATAGCGAGCGACAGTTAATTCTAGCATATTTTAAAATGTTGTATTACATACTTTATTGTATGTGAGTGTCATGTTATGATCATAATTATTTTAATTGTCTAAGGAAGAATGTAGGCACCTGTACTTTTAGGACATTCTAGCAAGACCCGTTGTTCTGTTGGGTAGAGACTCCTGTGACGTTCAGCTGACCAGCTAGCATTAAGCCATTGAATGAAATAGGCTACGATTTTTGTCAAACACTATGGTTATATATAAGTGTGGAATAACATCTCAGAAACCCCATAGAAAGGCATTTGCTGTCTATGTCTTGTTAAAGAAAGGGTCAAGAGTTTTTTTTTTTCTTTCAAAGAGAAGGACTGGTCCAATGAGGCTGGTTTCCTAAGAAAATTTGCAGATTAGTCCTCTTAATACTGTCAGATTTTTTACTAGGACAACAATATTTACTGTTATGGGCCAAATTCTGATGAAAATATCAGTTGGGCTGATAACCAAGAATCCAAAGGAGAGTGATGAGGCTGAGAAGACTGCAGTGTATTATTTTCTAAGTAAGTCAAAACCAAGGATAACATAGAGATTTAGACTCGCAGTTCAGGGAGTTGGAGGTAGAGCAAAGTACCTGCTTGAAAATCATCTTCCTCATTCAGAATCCCATTCTCTCGTCCCCACCCTTGCCCTGAGGGTGTCCTGACTGCTAAGAGCTTTGTGGTAGCTGGTGCAGCCCAGCACTGCAGTCTGCATAATGATTCATTGATCAGCAAGAAAATTCAAGATCTGTGGAATGGGTGCTCCATGGAAAGCTTGCCATTTACATGAAGTTTCTTCTCAGTATTTCTTTGAATTGAGCCCCGTAGAGCAGGCAGGGACTCCTGTGCAAAGCAAGCTCCATTCTCAGTCGGTTATGTGAGAGCTGATCATCTGCTAGAGGCATAAGAAAATGACATAAAATTTGATCTATACTTTGTAACAAGCTATTGTTTAACTTTGCCGTTGCCTTCTCTCATATTCGCATTAATATATCAGCTTTGCTTTGTGATATGACTAATATCCTTTTCCTGCTCTCCATTCCCACCAAATATATGTCTTCACAACATTTAAGCTAACATTCTATGTAAAATAGTTTTTGAATTTACTTCTTGGGGGGCGGGGAATTTAAAATCCAGAATAAGTCAACTAAGCCAGCAGAAACATAATTTGAAGTAGGCAGAATTGTTACACAGCTATTATGGTGTGTACCTACACTTGAAAACAGCTATAAAGCACAACAACGGGCAGTTGTCTTCTCCGTACAGTTGACTGTACACTCATCATATTAGCAACTATATGTATAGTATGATATTGATAATCAAGTGGGTTTTGTAGTATGAAGCAAAACCCAAAATGTCCACAAAATGGAGAGTTTTGTTGTGAGAGAAATTAAGAACTGAAATCGTTAAATAAATCACAATTTTTTTTTCTTTAAAATAAAGCATGGTGATTTAACCACATGACTGCTAACAGTAGTAGGAGGCAAGCAGTTAAATTTCTATAAATCAGAAAGAGCATTAACCTCTTACAGTTTCATCTTTTCTAAAGCAAACAAAATACTGTATGATATGGCAGCATTTCTGACTAATAATAGTACTTATCAGCGACTCTTACATCAGTCTATTATCACAAGATTAATTAGTGTCATAATTTTATTCTTCATTAATTAAGTAAGCAATTTGTAGCTAATTGCTTACTCCTCGAGATTCTCAGAAATCCTTCGCCAGGATCATTTTTTCTTTCTGCCTGAATGATATTGCCTCTAATGGATGCAGCACTGCTGTTGAATGAGTCCATGTGCTTTTTTGGAAAAAGTAGGTAAATGACATGCTATCTGGCACTTCGTGCATGCATGTAGTAATCTTATTTCCATGTGATTAATTTATTTCCTCTCTCCTATGCAGTCCTGACAGTAGCTTTGGATTTCACTGAACTGTCCCACAAGTAAAAAGTGGATTACACTTTGCGGGAGCCTTAATCCAGTGGAGAATACAACATGTGGCTAAAGAAGCTGGGAATCCCTTGTGAGTATCCTGTCAGAGTAGATAGAATAAGATGGAAAGTGAAAGTTCATTGCACCTAGCTTTGAACCAAAACATGTCCTATCACTTTAAATGAACGGCTTTACATGGGGTCCATCATCAGTAAAGAAAGTTGTCATGGAAACCTTGATGGGATAATTACTATCCGGGCAGAGCAATAAGACCCTGGAGACTGTGTAATCAGGTGGCCATTTATCTGGAAGACTTGGGCTTCAGTGAAGTAAAGGTGTATGGAATTGGTTGATCAAAGTAAAGCTGCTCTAGTAGGATCCAATAATGAGACATTTTTTCTTGTCTATCAAAGACAATTACTGCATGGCACTTTGATTTATTCAGTGTTAAAAATATTCTAAAGCTGTTTAGAGGAGCCCAAGTGTGCAAGCTAAAGAAGGTTTTGTTCCGGAAGATAGTTTTACTCCAACTTCTCCTCCCTTCCACATTGTCTACGCTCTTGCTGTAATTATCACGATCGTGTTCTTTCCTGATAGCTTGGGTATCTCTGTATTACACTGCATTACACAGTGTACACATAACCAAAGTGCCAATTACACCACTTGAGATAAATATCATCCTGTACAAAAAGAATATGTGTAATTACTCTTGTTTAATTTGAGTATTTCACAGCGTAAGTGCAAAGGGCTAAAATAATCACACGACTGTAGTTGGAAATGTTTAAAAAGTACTTCAAGTACGTTTGTGAAATAGATGATTGGAAAGCTTATTGAGTCTTCTGAGTCACACTGTTCTGGTTATCCAGGAATCCAGAATTCAAGCTGTACATGTGTCCTTTATGTAGTTTTTGGAGCAGTTTCCTGAATTCATCACGTTTTTATGTAGTTATCACAACAGAAAGAAGATGGGAAATAAAAAGAAATGACAAGATTGTTTGCTAACTTGGTACTAGGACTCTGAATCTCTCCAGGGTCATGGCTTGCCCTTTAAAGTTATATAAAGTAACTGTTCCGAACTGTCCACACTGGCACAATGTTGGAGACAGTTGTGTCTTAGATTGGTTATAGGATGGTTAAAAGTAAAATTGCAATTCAAACTGGCTCCTTCTGAGTTTCAAAACTGTCATGAAAGCAATCTGTTCACACAGTACTGCTACACATCAGGGCTAGATGCAGTCAGGATATGAATAAGGGTGCTATTGAACAGCACAACGCATCCTCTGTCATATGACATGGAGAGCAATCTGCGCAGAGCAAATGGGGTCAAGCAGGAACTGTAGCTCCTTTATGTGCCCCTTGGTAAATCTATCCTTCCTTCTGGAAGCAAAAATACTAAAAATATAGGTATATAGAGGCCTTCAAAAGGATGGACTCCCCTTTTTGGTTGCAAAGCTAATACTTATTATGCAATTTTGGTCAAATATCTGCATGCATGAGGCACATCAGTGGATCCAGTCAAGCGGTTGGTACTCTGTGAGATTCCCTAAATATCATTCCTTTAAGCAGATATTAACTTAGTGAAAAAATGATGTGCGAACAGAAAATACTAGAATGGAGGATCAGTTTTGCACAGGTGCTGGGGAAGAGTGAGGAGAAGGTCTGCGTTTACTTCCCTGAATAATTTTTCGGCAGAAGGAACCGATCCATGAAACAACCTGCGTGAAGGTTGGGTGTAAGGTAAATCTACAACCACAAACTCAGCCAAGTTGTCTGTCTTTTGAGAACAGAGGTCTGTGTACAGATGTGTTTGTCTCTCTGAAGAGCACAGGTAGTCTAACTGGGTGTCTATCTTGTAAGACCCCTATGTATTTACAGAATCAAATGGAAATTTAAGACTTGATTTCACCTACAGATGGATTGGGTTCCTGCTGTTTGGCCCTTAACTCAGGATCAATTTAGAGTCTGTTTTGTGCTATCCTTATTCAAATACATGCCCCTTGGAGGACAAAACAGTTAGAGTTTGTGAGGTGATACCTTATTACTCTCATCAGAGCCTTAAAAGTAGTGGTTCAATACAGTATTTAGTCCTGAATATGAAAGGGTTGGGTGTTAGAACAGATGATTGTGTCAGGTTAAAAACCTGTTTAAAGACTGCTTTGTTATCTGAACGAGCTAAAAGCAGGTATGTATGCTATATGAATTGTGATAACAACCCAGCCATGAGGGATGTGTCCCAAGACAGATCCAGCTAGTGAATGATTTTAACAGCAGCATAATTCACTAATGTGAGCAGGATAGCACTTCACAATAACATAATGACTGAAACATTACCATGGAATCCCATACTGCTATTTCTACTGCAAATTCTGCACTGCCTTGCATGTCTAAAGGAGGCTCAGTCCTTTTGGAATTTTGTTCTTCTATCTGTATTCACTTTTGTATTTTTCACCTTCAAAAATTGTTAAAAAAAAATATTAGGGATATCCTTACTCTGTTTTCCAAAGAAAACACCGTGTACAAAGATGACCTGAGACAATGTCATATCTATTTGCAAACTGAGCAAAAGAATTATTTTTTTCTTATTGTGGGGACAGAATGAAGAAAACATGTAATTTGAGTGTACATCTTAAGCATTTCAGTTGTGACACTTCTGGATAAACCAGGTCAAGCCAATTTGGGTGATAAGAAAGGACTGCTTAAAATGTTTTTCACACTGGTAAGTCTTAGACTGTAGTCTGTCAGTTAATTGCAAGAAGTCAGCTGCTGTCTTGTAGAGATCAGTATTTTATATTATTTATGTTATCTTTGCAGTGTTTTCAGTAAAAGTTTATGATGGGCAGGGAATGCAAAAAAAATTCTCGTAAGTGATTGTCCATTTGTCCAAAAGGTTTATGTACTTGTGTTTTCTATCAGTATTTGTGTAGAGGGAATCCTTTTTGTTTACTTGTGTCTGGCAAAACTTGCTCAGATTTGTAAAAATTCACAGGGTCTCTGCTAGCATATCATAACTAAATAGCATTTGGATAAATCCAAATTTTATTTGCGGTTAGACAACACTTTTTGACTCCCTGTCTTAGTTTCTGGTGAACATTACTCTAGAAAGAGAGGTCCTGTTGGCTCACGGAGTTAGATACAGGAATGACAAAACTCTGCAAGAGTTCCTGCTGGAGGAACACGTCTCAAGGAGTGAAACAGTTTACTTCATATTTGTTAAATTCCCTATCAATAGGGAAGGTAACTACAGAAAGTTGTGACTTTGTTCAGTTTTGAAATATGATACACTGTCATATGATATTCATCTCACAGAGGCTAGCTTTTACTAAACTACATTCATACTACTAGATCAGCTCTGAATTATGATGTACAGATGAAAGATTCTGCCATTATCAATATCCAGAAGAAGCATTGCTAAAATTTTATTCTTTCTGCAGTAGTAACTTAAGGGTGGCCCCTGAATTAGATATTGACAATGGAATTTGCTAGCAATGTAGCTATAGGCTTTGACATTTTGGTGTCTGAGGCATGAATATTCTGAGGTTTAGTCAAGGTCTAGGGCATTGAGGAATATTCATAAATTATTAACCTAAATACTTCCCCAAAAGTAGAATAGTGGAAGGAAATAGATGCTTCTATTGCAGCTTGTACTATTCTGTGCTAGTTCTTACCGCTTCCAAATTGTAGAAATAAATACTGACTCCAGTCCCAGTAAAAGCCATCTTGCTTGGCTGTCTTGTATGCTAGCAGTCAAATCTTCTTTTGATGGACTGCAGCTGACGGACTGTTGCAACACACCTGGTGCATACCAGTTGAGAAATAAATCTTATGCAAGGTTAAAAGTATGATGAAAACCTGTGTTGTTACAATAACAGTAGGTGAAATCGTACTTTTTTTAACTTCATATGATCTAGAGCTTCTTATCTTCCTCTTTTCCTTTCAGTCCCTTTTGTACTTGATTACCTTTACAGTGTCAAGATCTATATGACAGTCAATGTCCCTTTCTGCCTGCAAACCAGATTCTGTGGCTACCAGCATATGAAATAAATTATTTGATTAGTCCGAATGCCTTTGGATCCCTGATCTGAATGACCTTTACCCATTTATATTTGGTCATCTGAAAGCAGCTTATGAAATTGTGTCTTTCTGAATCTATTGACATATACTGTTGCCACTCTATCACCATTCCCTTCTGCTACAATGCCTCACAGTATAACTGGCATTTCATAGATCCTTGGGTTTCTCAACCTGAATCTCAGGTCTCAGCAACTCTGTCTTTACTGATCAATTGCTCTTTTTAGATTCTCATAGTATTAGTGGCTGTTACAAACCCACCAGTTTTAGATATTTGTTTTTTTGGTATATTTTGGGAAGTGATACTTTTCAGTCTTCTGTGTTTATCATCTTTTTACTGTGACAAAAATGTTCATGTTCCTTTTATATAGCAATACTAAGACAGTCATGAGAATGCTCTGGATTCACTTCTGCAACACATCAATAAAATTTTTTAGCATGACCTATCACTGTGCATTTGCTTCAGCCAGAGAAAGAATATATATTTCATATATATATGCAATACTATATATTGTGCTGGTTTTGGCTGCAATAAAGTTTATTTTCTTCATCATAGCTAATATGGGGCTATGTTTTGGGTTTGTGCTGGGAACAGTGTTGATAATACAGGGATGTTTTCCTTACTGCTGAGCAGAGTCAAGGCCTTTTCTGCTTCTCACACCACCCCACCACCGAGGAGGCTGGGGGTGCACAAGAAGCTGGGAGGGGACACAGCTGGGACAGCTGACCCCAACTGACCAAAGGAATATTCCATATCATATGATGTCATGCTCAGCATATAAAGCTGGGGGAAGAAGAAGGAAGTGGGGGGACGTTTGGACGTTTGGAGTGTCTTCCCAAGTAACTGTTATGCGTGAT
>NW_009200659.1:0-1945 GCF_000690835.1 Fulmarus glacialis
ACGGAATCCACAGATTGGATCATTGTTGGCCTGGCACCTGTTTAGTATCCGGATGAACGCTTTTTACGCCTGGTATGTATGGATAATACTCGACTCTTCAATAGTTTAACCGCTACTGCTGGGACTGTATCTTCTGTACCTACGGTAGTACTATCAAGCCTCTTCTTCCAAATAGATTTCATGGAAAACCTAAAATTATCATGTTTGATTGACATTTAGCCGCTAATATACAATCATCCAAGATATATTTATCTATCGCAGGTTCGGTCAAAAGTCCGGTTATATTATATAGATCACATGTCTTCTGGTACTTTGAGATCAGACTCTACTATGTATGCTTGGAAGCTGTAGTCATTCAAAGATCATCGATATTCACGGTATGCTCCTGAAAAAAGTAGTTAATTTAGCATTGATATAATTATCGCACAAGCACTCAGCTAGTTATTGAGAGACACAAACGAGCCCAAAACCATAACTTCGTAATATCAATGGTTTGTGTTCAAAACATAACCAAATGAACTTAGTAGCCACAACCTTTTATTATGTTATGTTTTTACATTTGTTTCATTTACTATTTCATGATCATTGATGACATAAAGACTAACAAACCACCGGTTTTACTTGGAATTACTTTTAACACCGCATAATATGCTAATAAATACCATTCGGGGACTATATGTAGTGGAGTTACAAAACGATTTACTGGTATTGAGTTGTCTGGATGGGACAATTCGATCCAACCGAAAGCTGCTTGTAAGAATACTAATAAAAGTAAGTAGCTTAGTCCTTTACAATCAGTCATGAGCATATGAGGATAGAAAGGTACTTTAAGTGGAGTATCAATACCAACAGGATTACTAGAACCATTTAAATGTAGATAGAAGATATGTAGTACTATAATAATGCAACCTACAAAAGGAAGAATAAAATGTAAGACGAAGAATCGTTTTAATGTAACGTCAGAGACATAGAATCCCCCAAGTAACCAAGGTACTAGAGAAGGTATTGGATAAAGTAAATTCGTAATAACTGTAGCACCCCAGAAGCTGATCTGTCCCCATGGTAGTACATATCCAAGGAAAGCAGTAGCAATTGTAATAATATATAATACTAAACCAGACAACCAAGCGGTTGTTAAATAACTATAACTACTATTATACATTCCTCGAGTCATGTGTACTAAGATAAATCCAAAAATACCCGAAGCAGTAGTTGCATGTAATAGCCTAAATTCCCATCCAAAGTCTACTTCTCTAACTATATGTTGTACACTAGCAAATGCATAATCTCCTTCCGAAGTATATCGAATAGCTAAGGTAATACCAGTAATAATTTGCATCACAAATGTTATTCCAATTAAGAAACCAAAATTATATGAAAAATTGATATTTATAGCGCATCTGTAATATACTAGGTGTGCTTCTATTAAACTCATAGATGTTAGATGTAAGGGAGCGAAAAGAATCTAATATGTAACTCACTTCATGGAAATCAAAAGAGCTTTCACTGATTGTATTTATGAAACGTGATTAGTTCACCTAGCCAACACGATCCGGTTGTTTGGTAAATAACTCCCTGTATATAGGGATTAGTATGTGCTACAATAACACAGTCGGTACGAAGTCGAAACAAGGTAGTTGACGGTGAACCAGTGGCTGAACAAAGGTATATTTCTTTGCCTGGAGGTTTGTTACGTTCCGTACAGTTGAAGGTAAAAGGTATGTTAGAGACTTAGACTAGCGGTGGAGCACATTGTTTCATTCGATAGTCCACGCTCAATCTTACCATACAAATAAGTTTCATGATCCCAGGCTGGTTGAACAAGTCAAAGTCTAGCCAGAAGTAATGGTTCTTTTACGTGACGAGCGGTGTGTTTAAGACTAGTATACATGCGCCTGTATTAATCTTTAGTTTACCTAGATTTTATAGATATATTGTCATATGA
>NW_009200660.1:0-2189 GCF_000690835.1 Fulmarus glacialis
ATACATGTATAAAAATATGTATTATTTATAAAATACATATTTGTTTCCTGCTTTTATAATTTAAATGGCAATAATAATATACCAATGTTTACATACACATTAAGCCATGGCAGCTAATATATAAGGTCTGTGTTATTCCATAGTCACCTGATATCCTAAATATAGTTTTGCTAAATACATTTCCAAGGTTTTCTTTTATTATTATTTTTGTCCAGATAAATCTACAATGTTAGTGACCTTTCTTCATGTAGATAAGTGACCTTTCTTCATGTAGGTAAGTCCTCAAGTTGCACCAAGGGAGGTTTAGAAATGGCCATTAGGAAAAACTTCTTCACTGAAAGAGTGGTCAGGCCTTGGAACAGGCTGCCCAGGGAAGTGGTAGAGTCACCACCCCTGGAAGTATTTAAAAGACGTGTAGATGAGGCGCTTAGGGACATGGTTTAGTGGGCATGGTGGTGTTGGGTTAACGGTTGGACTTGATGATCTTAGAGGTCTTTTCCAACCTTAATGATTCTATGATTCTATGATTTCATTAGAAAGACTTTGTATTTTATTGAAGCATACTTCATCTAGTTTGGTGCTGAGGAAGAAAAGCATGAATATTTTTGTGGTAAACGTAAAGTGACAGCAAAAGTTGAAAGCGTATTTAGCTGGATTTTTTTCATTTCTGAGTCAAAGTGAAACTGCACGGGTGTGCTTTGGGCTGATCTCAGCTTGCCACTGCTGCGGCAAGGAGCTATTTCTCCCCGCAGCTCCTGACCCCGCAGTCCCACATTGGATTTTCTGGGTGCTAACCGGGCTCTTCTGGGGCCCAATACAACTCTCTAACCTGAGAATAAAATCGGGCTCGTTTGTGCTGCGTTAGCGAGCTGAAACTCCTGGGCAGAGGCTGAGCAGGCAGCGATGTTGATGCTCGGCCTGCGGAGCCGAGGGTGGAGTGGGGAGAGGGAGGGCGGGAGGCGCGAGCCGGAGCAAAACCCTCCTTGGCAGCAGCCGCCGGTTTGTTTGGCTCCGTGGCTCCTTGCGACTTCTCTCTGAGAAAACAATACGATAGGGTGAACTCAAGTTATTACATCTGCGCCTCTTTGGGAGTCTGAATTTTGTTGTGAATTGGTTGAGTGAATGGTTTGAATAGGGTTCATTTTGGAAATTTTGGAAGGCTGGAGTGAGATGAGCTTACGTGACCGGCAGTTATTTTTTTCTTTGCTGTGTTAAAAATAAAAAAGGAATGGTCTCAACAATAAATGGCAAAAGAAATGCTCTTCAAAAATTACTCCAAAGGTCATTTCAGGTGAAATAGGGATTTAAAATTATTTTTCTTCTTTCTTTCTTTATTATTATTCTATTTTATTCTATTCTATTTTACTTTTATCCACAGAATTGAATTTCAGAAGACTGTTAATATGAAGCATTTCATTCTGAAAATGCACTTTTCATTTTCTAAACGATCCTGTATTTTATAAATAAATCATACTATAAAAGATAAGTAACTGATAAAACTTCTAAATGAAAATATGCCCTAAAAAGAGGGAAAAAGTTTGAAAGCACATTAGGAATGAAAGCACATTTCGAGACCTGCTTGACTCTTCCCCTTTTCAAAAACTTATTTCAGGAAAAAAAAAGCCTCTTCTGGAAGTTATCTGTTCCTCACCTTTCCAGGAAAAGGAGGGATGACTCAAAGTCGCTCATGATTTAAAAGCTGTTTGAATTCGTGTGAGTAACCCTCTGTTTCTCGTGGGTGCTGGCGTGGCTTGTGCCAAGCTGTGCTGCCTCTGCCTGGGTGTGGGTTTCAGCGCGGGACCCCGGGGACACCGTGAGAGCAACGGAAAGGTGGCCACAGTCTTCCTTCAGCGCCCAGCTACAGCGTACGGAGGAGCAGTCCTGGACCTCTGTTACCTTACGCTACTGGTTCTGCTGAGCTTCTAGTCGCCTATTTTGCGAAGTCTTTCAAGTTTTTTAATGCCTTCAACTTTGGCATTATAGAAAAGGCTTTGGTCTTTCGGTAGCTCATCTCACACCCAGGAGTAGAATTGAAGTATATGTGGGAAGAAGGTTTTTTAGCAGTTTTGGAAATGTTTGACTACAGCTTTTCAAGTGGATATAAAAGTTATTGGCAGTGCATCGTTGTTTTGCTAGTTTTAGTCACTTAATTCCTAATTTTTCTGTACACTGAAAAAACTGGGTGTAGG
>NW_009200660.1:2220-9645 GCF_000690835.1 Fulmarus glacialis
GGAGGTAGGGAAGAAGGAAGAGGAGGGACTGAGATGATCTGTCACCTCAGTGAAGAGAGACTTGGAGAGATTAAAGGTGTTGCATCAGTTCTATCACTCGCCTTCCTAGGGCAGTTTCTACTGCTTTTAGGTATTTTGGACTCACCCACGGAGCTGCTGCCATCTTCACTTGTTTTCCTCCATTATTTCTTTACTTTTGATTCTTATTCCAGTTTATTGATGTAATAGTCATCTGAGAGATGTCCAAGCTTCAAGGAAGGCAGATCACTCAAAGACATCCACCAAAGCAGAGGGTTTAAGCTGCTTTGGAGCAGGATGATGCCCTGCGCTGGGAGTTTGAGTCTCTTGTGTTGGTTTTTCATGGTCTGTTCCCAGTTCTGTGGCCAGCAGGCTACTACAGCCTATTTCTCCCCCAGGCATAGAGGTTCGTCGTCCCTTATGGACATCTTACAGTCCCAGAGCCTGTGCATGCATCTTTCTTTCTTTTTCTTGTGTTTGGAGCAGTATGTATAGAAAATGTTTCTCTATCTATCTCAACTCTTTTATCAAAGGATGCAGTCGTTTTAAAATGTTGGAATTCATGGTTTTTATTGAGTACTTGACTGATTTCAAAATACTGAACACTTTCAACTGCTTTAGTTTTAAGACTCAGATTTTTAAAAATAGACGTTTGTTTTTACAGCATTGAAAACCTTCCAGGTACTTAATAAAACACTCAGCACTTACAAGCTAGGACAAGACACAGAGAAGGAGAGAGAAGAAAGCTTTTTTGTATGTCTCTTCATGGAAGAGAGAAGTGCAATTATGTTACAAGAGAATTGATAAAGGACTTCAAGGAATTGTTTGTTGGCTACTGCTGTAATGTAGGAGATACGAAAATCTAAATAAAATAGTATGGAGAGGGCAGTTGAATACAATATTCTTTTTTTCAATAAAAGGTCAACAATTTGATTGGAGAAAAATGCATTTATAAAATGAAAACAAAACACTGATAATGTGTATAACATGTAACAGTTGCTTAATTTTTGACTGTTCTCCTTGAGTGCTGTATTCCTTAGTGTTAATTGAGAACCTAGCAAGAGCTTAATTTCTCTTCCAGAGTCAGGCAATTTATCGTGACTGAATACCTGTCATCTACCTGAAACTAAGAGCTTGGATTTTCTCTTTTAATTTTCCTTTAATGATTTATGCTATTAAAAATAGGGAAAGCTTCTAAATATGTGATTTACAGTTGTTTTACAAAAATCAAATACACTTTGAACCTGATTTACCTGTTCTATAATTACGTATGTAATGTGTACTTGGGCTGCACAGAAATACAGTTGGGAATTGGCCTTTGTGCATAGAGGAGCTAAGTTTTTATCAATATGTATTTCTGGTCGTGGTTCTGAGTCAAGCCAATGACCCGTACCTGCCCCTACAGCCTGGGCCAATTTTAGGTAATCAGTGTCACCGGTTGGAGCAGGTATTACCAGGCCATTGAGGGCCCTTCCAGCTTCCCCAGTTTGAGTGCTGGTTTTTCTCATTCATCTACCTTTTTTGTACTTAAATATGATGGAGGCTTCACCTGAGGATGATGGGAAGATTCAGTCTGGGTAGACCTTCAGGCTGGGACGATCCTGCTCCATACGCTGGGCTCCTGAAGCAACTCCGGACAGTTACCTGTCTACAACAGAAAAACAGGGAAGCTGTAAATCTTAGGGCATTTTTTTGAAACTGTTTTTTAAAGTAAAAATTAATTAGTATAAGGCATCCATAATGCCTTATACTGTTAAAAGAAGCTCCAGGTGGTGAGTTGTTACATGTCTAGTACCTAACGTTCCTGGGGCTTTGACATTCATTGGAGGGACATGACTATCCCAGCTTTTTGGATCCCGATATCGTTCAGGCTGGTTTTTTTGGTTTTGTATCTGCAGAGTTCCTCTCTGTCAAGGCAACATCCCTCTCTTCCTTCAAATTACAGCTCACGTCCTCTACTTGCATGCAAATGACTTCTCTGCCCTTTCAGGGAGGCAGGATAAAATAGACAAGAAGTACTTGAGCTCACCCGAGCTACAGTCATAACCATGAGGACTTTTTCTCCAACCCCTCCTTCTGCATGATGACCAATCTGTTCATTGGCCACATCTGCTGTTTAGATGAGTTGTTTAGGACAGTTCGTGTGCCTGCTCATGCTGTACCAGCACCTTGCCAGGCTGGGGAAGGGGGAGAGACTGGAAGGTGAACGGCTTGTGTAGCTCTCACAAGCTGAATTCACTGCACGGACAAGGGCCACCTCGCACCCCATTAGTTCTCAGGCTCCTTCTCTTCTCCGTGCTCCTCTTGCTCTTGTGTCTCCCATCTTCCTTCCCCCTATTTTCTTTTCCTTTACTATTTTTTTTTCTTTTCTACAGCCTCAGACATGAGCTGCTCAGGTTGTCAAGGTTTCAAACCCCATTGGGATGAGGAGCAGAATCAGGAGATGGAATTATATTCATGCAGAAGGTATCAGTACATGCCACCAAATAATCTTTCATGCCCTTGAAAAAATTACAGAGATGGTTAAAACTACGTGCATGTGTGCGGGTGAGGGCAGTCTGCTAATTAGCTGCTGCCTGCTCCCATAGCATGTTGGTTTACTTTTTCAGAGGTTTTGACTTTCTCCTGTGTGTTTTCTACTGCTCGGGTGGATAGCGTTCTGCCCTTGGCTGCCCGGCGCAGCTCCGGCGCGGTGGAGCCGATCGGGGAGAGGGGCAGCACCGCTGCCTGGCACGGCTCTGCTTGGTGGGCTGAGGCTCATGCTGGCGCTCCAGCAGCAACAACCGACTTGTTTGATCAAAACATAAGCAGCGATTGACCTCCACACACAGCTCGCGTCCAGCACCATGTTTACAGGCCGGCCTGTAAACAGGCAGCTGAGCAGCATTTTCAACTTATGAGGAAAATAGGTAGTTTTGTTTAGGATTGGGTATTTTTTCCTTTTTCGTTTTAAAAGGCTACCCTTCTGTTAAACATATTAAGCATGTGAAGTTGAGCTAATCATGTACTATGTCCTTTCCATTCAGAGACTATAGATTTTTTTTATATAAAATTTGTTTTGAATGATTGCAGGATTTTTATATAAATTGACTTTATATGACACCGATCATGTCCTTTGCAGTTAATAATGCTCATATTTAAGGTTTGATTCTGAAATATAGCAAAACCTCAGTAAGGCATTTGGAAATGAGAGGCCCCGTTGTGAGCTAATGACCTTTGTGAATGAACGAACATGTCAGCACTATAAAATGAGATACACTTAATAGCTTTTTACAATGGATGCTTGTATATGATACACATCAGTGTACTGTGAAGTGGTTTGTTATGATAAGACTGTGATATAGAACTTTTCTGTTGAAATGGTTCTCTCTGCCTACTTCTTGGGAAATATTTGTTCAAATAAATATGTGGGTTAGTGAGGCAACAGATAGTTATTTGTCTCTCAAGTGTGAGTAATGTAATATGAACAAGCATTAATGACCTAACTCTTTAATTCAACAGGAGATCCTTATTTTTCTTACACGCTAGCTTATTTCTTAATATTTTGGAATCCATGGCTCAGTGTGTGTTGTGTGTTCCCAAGGGAGCTGAGCGCAAACTACAAGCTTTGGATAACTCTCAGTTCTGCTCAACTTTATCATCTCTTGGACTCCCTCTTGGACTTCTTCAGCTCAGTGGCTGGCAACTATGTGTATCTGCTCCCTGAATCATCCACTAACATCTGCCTAAAATAATGAAAAGGCTTGCAGTTTTCAGTAGACATGAGAGGTAGAATTGGCCAAACCATCCATGTGATTTAAAAGTCTCTGCCCGATTTCCAGAAGAGACACCAGCATGGTGAAATCGAAGCCCTGTGAATTTCTGTGAGACTTATCACTTTGATACACAGCTGAAGCAGATCACAAAATTGCTGCCCCCAGGGCAGAGGCAGCAGCAGGGAATGGGCGCTTAGGGCTCAGCCGCTCCAGGGTGAAGTCTGGTGGTTTATACTGACCCCTGATGAAGGTGAGTCAAATGTGAAATAGAAAGTTAAGCCAGCCCAGGGAGTTAGGGAACTAAGTGAATGGATCAAGAACTGGAACAAGGAACCAGTGACAGAGAATACAGTCAAAGGAAGATCTGAGAGGGAACAGCAACAAGGAGAAGTAGGGCATCGAAGGACAACGGGCAAAAATGACAAGACAAAAGCCCTTTGAAGCACAATCCCCTCCAGAAGTTGGGTTGTAACCAGGGGTTCAGGAGTCTCAATGCTCCTGGGCAACAGGTTTCATAGCCGTTTGCTAAAATGCATGCTTTATTCCTCTGTAGGTATCAGTTACCAAAAGGATGGCTCTTAGTTGCCAGTCTCTTACCTTGTGCGAGCTGGATGTTTTCCAGTGCTGCTGTTGAACCACAAAAGAGTCAACGTGCATCACATCAGCGACACAAGAGAAATTGCTCTTCTTTGAGTTCAATCTTTTTAAAAAAAAAAAGCCACACAAGTGTTCTCTTTGGAGAATATGATTAAGGTTGCAATTCAAGTGGACATAAAACCATCTGGGCAACTTTATTCAGCTCCTTGGCATCAAAGTATGATGAACACACAAAGCAGTGTCTTGAGTGGGGAATGAGGCTGCAGGAGGAATCAGGTCATGCTCAGATCAGCTCAATCTTGTTCAGGGCTGAATTCTGTTTCTGCGTCTCCATAGACAAAATTATTATGGGATGCTGCCAGGTCATTTCAGCTATAATTTTCAGAAAAGGTCATTTTTAACTTCTCTGTTCAGCACTCAACTTGAGACGCACAGCTCTGATTAAGAGAACTGCTGATTCTTGATGGCTTCAGCTGGAGATAACAGGGGTCTGTGCTGCACATATCCAGTACAGCAAGTCTCTGGTAGTGCCTATTACAGACTGTAGTAGTAGTGCTATATAATGTTATGAATTCTAGAAACTGGGATTCTTGAAGTCTTGAAGGCAGACTCTTAAAATTAGTGGAAATAGTTTGTTAATGTCTCATCTGAAAATAGTGATAATGCGGCCTTTACCTCAAAGGACTGTTGTCACAATATTTGGGAAACTGCTTGGACACTACTGCAAGGACATCTCTTGATCATCTTGTCCAGAGAACAGTTTTGAATGGTGCTCCATAAATAAAGAAGTCAGCAATTCGTATGCAGTGACTATGCTGGGCTGCTCTGTGTTGCTGTTGGTATCACTGGCAGCACCTGGAAGATTCGGCTGGTCCTGCAGCCCCAACGTGCAGCTATGCAGCATACGAACAGCAAGGGTGTGGTACTGTGCCCCTTTCTTCTTGGCAACATTTGGCATTGCAAAATGGATCTGACTGAGAGCAAGCTGGCTTAAAATTTCTGATCTGGAACAGCTCCCTGACTTGGTTTGCAGTGTGGTGTTGATGTGGGGAGGCAGATGGAGCAAGGGTGCTGTAAGACCATCTGCTTGTTGCTGTGGATGGGGTAGTTTGAAACAAGGGTCTACAGCACCAGGACCTGTGCAGAAAGCACCCGAATAAACAGGACACACTGGAGTCAGCGCAGCAGAGCCATGAATCAGTGTCTTGCCAGAGGACATACTCCAGTGGGAGTGGGAATCTACCCTGGTTTGAGTGACTTAGAGTACATTTTGGGTAATGTATTTTGCATTTAGGTAACCATGCTGGTACCTTTAAGAGCATGCTAAAGCTGGTTGTTGCAGAGATATGAATATACTGAAAAGTGCAGGATAAACGTTGGCCTACGCTGGTGTCTTCTGCAACACAAAACTGGTCACTATCTTGATCAGGTCCTCAGTAGCAGAGAAACACACAACCAGCTAGGAGCTCCTTCTGTAGAAGGCAGGAGGCTGTCCCTCTGCCATACTCCAAGCTCCCTTCAGCCTTGTGCTGCATGTTAAACACCATGTGTCTTCTCAGTATTTGATCACTCTTTGTATTTGACAAGCGACCTTAGAGCTGGGATGAAATACGATTCACGTCAGTGGCTACTTGCCATCCCTTGTTATATCTGCCTGCTTTAAGGTCATTGCAAAACATTAGATGGACTTCTGGTGAAAATAATTGGTTTTCTCTTTGGACAAGGTTCCAAATTTATCACATCCTTTCTGAAGCTTAGCAAAGCACTTTCCTGGAGCTGCATCAAACCCCAGTGTTCAGTGTTTAAAGCTTAGTGTTAATGCCTGTTGGAGAAGATGTTGTAACAGTTAGAAGCCCCTGTCACACTTTGAGTGATGGTCTTGTTTTCTGGAAAGCTCTCTAGCATCTTGGAGATGTCAAATTTTGGAATCAAACACTGACTTTAATGCAGGAATGTTCCCTATGGGCCCTGATGTTTTATCCAAAAATCCGAACCTTTGTATACAATTGTTGCTGTTGATTTCCAGGCTAGGGGATTGTCTCAAATTCCCCCGAAGTTTGGTGTCACCATAAAAGCTCACATCTTTTTGCAGCTAATCAGAGAGAAGGGCTGGGCATCAGGAGATCATCTGAGTTTGAAGACATTTAAGGAACCCTGGGTTAGTAGCTCTGGAGCTGAAGATTTATAAAGTGATTTTATGTATTATATTCCTTTTCCTGGAGGGACCGAATCCGTCTCCTGACAAAATGAGACATCACTTTTCTGCTTCTCTCCATTCTGCACAGTTCGTGCTCCCCAGGGATGGGAGGAGTTCCTTCAATAAAATATAAACAAAAAAATCAAGATTCAGTTGCTACATGGAGAATAGCAATTCGCATATTCACTGCGAATGTTTAAAATGCTTTACATGTTTTAACCCTCTTATTCTTGTTTTCCAGGTGATGAAATCAATTTGGCTTAAAACTCCCCAGAAAGGCCTGGGTAATCCTGTCATGAAACACAGAAGTTCATTGTGTGATGGATAGAGCATGAGATTGGGAGCCAGAAAATGCCAGCTTCCAGATTGTTTCCTCAAACATTCATAATGGATATAGAATCATCTGTTGGAAAAGACCTTTAAGATCATCAAGTCCAACTGTTAACCTAGCACTGCCAGGTCCACCACTAAACCATGTCCCTAAGCACCACATCTACATGTCTTTTAAATACCTCCAGGGATGGTGACTCAACCATCGATCCAGCCTGTCCAGGTCCCTCTGCAGAGCTTTCCTACCTTCGAGCAGATCAACACTCCCACCCAACTTGGTGTCGTCTGCAAACTTACTGAGGGAGCACTTGATCCCCTCGTCCAGATCATTGAAAAAGATATTGAACAGAACTGTCCCCAAAACTGAGCCCTGGGGAACAGCACTTGTGACTGGCCACCAACTGGATTTAACTCCATTCACCACAACTCTCTGGGCTCGGCCGTCCAGTCAGTTTTTTACCCAGCAAAGAGTGTACCTGTCTAAGCCATGAGCAGTCATTTTCTCCAGGAGAATGCTGTTGGAAACGG
>NW_009200661.1:0-6632 GCF_000690835.1 Fulmarus glacialis
GCTGCCTGCTGGGTTAAACCACGACACACCTTCGCTATGGGTAGCCAAAAGAACTAGAAATTAGAATTAGAAATTGTTAGTCTAATGAATGCTTTTACAGTCTAAACAAAATATAACAATCCAGCATTAGTGCAATTGCAATACTACTAAAACTTGTAAGTAATCCAAATCACGCGGTTTCTATGAAGGATCTTTAGTAACACAACACATCAATAGACAAGGACTCGTTTATGCCTCTTCCCTGCTGTGAAGTTCTCACCCTTTCAGCCACTCACAGTCTGAAGTCAATGGCCCTTTTTTCTTAGATGGGATGATCTGATGATGTTGCCATTACAACAGATATAATAATAATTATGCATCTCGTAGTTCCCCACTGATCTAGACAGAAGAGTATTCTGTCTTGAGTGTTGCTGCTGTTAGATATACGTGGCATGAATTTTGAAGTAGAAGGTGTGTATAAACAGAGATTCTTTTAATGTCATCTTGTTTTTGTTTCTATTGTCCATAATTTGTCTAACCAAAGAAATCATAGGCAGGCTAAATTCCTCCGATGTTTGTGTGTTTTAAATGCAACTCCTCGTATTCCCTGTATATGTAGGGAGTAGCTGCAGAGGAGCAGATTCTCTACCAGCTCTTCTCTTCATTGCTTCTGGCAAATTACACGGGCTAACTGGTACCGAGGACGAAGGACAGCAGCTGTTAACGTGCAGCTCCTATGTTAACATACAGATCGCTGAAACCGTCCTTCTCTAGCACCATCTCGTGGACTTCAGGTGAACGGTAGTAACCTTGTATCCAAATTTTATCACATCAGCAAGCTACAAAAAAGTTCTCAGCAGCTGAAAAGAAAAAATTTCTTTCCTTTTCCAAACCCTGATATTTATTTCCAACTGATCTAGGGCCTAGATCTTCTGTGTCTGGAATGACTGAAGGGGGCAGCCAAGCAGGTCAAGGAAAGAAAACTCTTCCCTCTATTTGGCATTTGCAAGGCTGTATCTGCAGTACTGTGTTCAGTTTTGAGCTTTCCAGCACATACTGGAGCAAGGCTGAGCAGAGGCATGGTTAGGAGGATGGAGCATTTGAGGAGGTGAGGCTAGGGCAGCAGGGCTCGTTTAGCCTGGATGACTCTTCACCTAGCTGAAGGGGGATTGTAGAGGAGATGGAACCAAACTTTCCTGAGAGGTGCACAGCAGAAGGACAATAGGCAGTAGTCACGAGCTGTAGCAAGGGAAATTTGACTGCCTGTAAAGAAAAAAAAATGATAAGGATTTATAGGAATTGGAATAGGTTTTGTGATTATAAAGTGTCCATCTTTGGAGCTTTTCAAAATTCAACTGGAGAAGGCCCTGTGCAACTTCATCTAACAGTGAAGGTAAGCCTGCTTTGAGCAGGTGGTTTGACAAAATTACCTCCATGGGTTCCTTCCAATGGAAATTATATTGTGATTCTACGATTCAAAGCCAGCTTCAGTGCCTTAGAACTTACAGAATATTTAATCCAAAGTGCAAAAGTATTCAATACAACCTACACAAACATACAGAAGAACCACATAAAAGCAAACAAAATAAATCCTATTGATTTCATCCCGAAGTACAATGTTTTCATGACTACA
Source organism: Fulmarus glacialis (assembly GCF_000690835.1). Taxonomy (NCBI): domain Eukaryota; kingdom Metazoa; phylum Chordata; class Aves; order Procellariiformes; family Procellariidae; genus Fulmarus; species Fulmarus glacialis. The sequence continues at coordinate 1,613 of NW_009200661.1, forward strand.
TGCAGGTTTGAGCCGAAGGAAAAATATATTCAGTGTCAGAAAAAATGTGCATTCCTTCCTCTCTCTAGAAAACTAACAAATAGAAGAGTTAACTACACCAACCCCGGGTATCAGTCTGTAGTTCTCACATAGCTGAACAGAGGACAATGTCTTGAAATCTCTGTATCGGTCCTAAAGGCCTTTTATCAAAGTACCAATAATTTCCCAAATGAGTGCAAATCACAGTTCAAAGAAGTCATAAAGATATGTTTGAACAAATTATTTTACCCCTATGCTCACCTCTGGCTGCAAGTTATTCTACAGTTGTACAGGGAGCTGCAAATAAGACAGATTAACTGAAATGGTGCCCTGGGGTGTATTTGTAAGATAACAAGTATGTGCTCATACACAGCAGAAATTAAATCTATTGCCAGTTGTTTGAATCTTTAGCTCCTCAGAAGACATCATGTTAACTGTCTAAGTGGCATATCAAATTACCTTTTTTCCTGTATGAGAAGAAATGCAGAAAAAAAAATAGAATTAAATATAGCTATCCATGCATGTGGGGTACTTACATTTTGGCTGTTTAGAAAGTCATATGTTCTTCATTATTCGCTGCAGCTTTACTACAGAATTTGCAGGACTTTCAATCCGGTTTCAACTTTATTTTTTTGATAGCTTAGAAAGACAGAAAGTAGTTAATTAGTAATTAATTATGAGTTTGCTTTGTTTTCAGCCTGAGCTTCTATATATAAAGCTGTTATTTAGAAATAGGGGATATGTAATTCAAAGTAAGGTTTTAGAAGGCCCATACGTTCTGACCTTTGCTGCTTTCTTTACTGGCAGCTCCACATTTTCTATCTGAAATTAATTTAATATTTTCTTTGTAATCATGTAATTCTCTTGAATAAAGTCATACTAAATACTAGACTATTAGTCATATTAATACGTTAGTATTAAAACCAGTATTAACCACTACCATATGTTGACTGCTAACATTATAAAGAAATATGTTCTGTATTTACAAAGTTAGGCAATCTTTGCGGACAACTACGCTTCACCCTTAAGATAAGCCTTAAAACTATTTTATGGGTTTGACTCAAGAGTAGAGAAATTAATATTTCACCATGTCACTCTGAGGTGCCTTTGCTATAACTTTTTTTTTCAAAAACCATGTTATTGAGATGGTAACAACTAGCTATGCTTTTAAAGACCATCTGACAACCTACAGGCATTTCAAAGCCTGGACAGTACTCGTTCTTCTCAATTATCTATCATTTAAATGAGTCTAATGATTAACAGGGATAATTGCTCAATGTTTTTGAAACTAGAGTTTACGAAGTGTAATATGGATGCAGCACAAAACCCAGTTCTTGCAGTAGGTGAAAACAAGAACTTTAAGATTTGTTCCTGATGATCAGATGGATCTCAAGATCAGCCGTGAATTAGAGAAAAAGTGATGATGTGCATCACAAGTGATGAGTAACATATTCAGGTTCAACCTGCTTTGAGCAGCAGAGCTGACTACATGATTTCTGGATGTCTCTTCCAACCTCAACTACTCTATGATAACAGGTAATTCTGTAAGAGGAATTTATGCCAGGAAAAATTGTTTCTGGGAGAAGCATCAGGAACATGCAAATGGAATAAAAATACTTTGGGTGAGAATAAAACATTTTTTTGTATGAAATTTTCTGTTGAGAAGGACACTGAGCTAAATCCTCAAATATGAACCCTAAGTAATTTCTTTGTTGGTAGATTATATTGCTGTAAGAATTCTACAATGTCTTCTTAATTCTGTGTCCAGTGTTTTCAGTATTGCATTATATACTTTTTTTAGAGGTAACTTAAAAATTCCTGACCATCTGTACTAAAACTACAAATTTAGCTCCTTAAGTCTCATTTTATTCATGTACCTTCCCAAGGTATTATTGATTATGTATCATGCTCCAAATGTACTGATTGGGTGGAAACCTACTGTGTTTTTTCCACTTATTCCACATCTTAGAACTGTAAATAAGCAAAATGGTTGAAGTTGTGGTATTGTAAACAGTGACATAGTCTGCATTGGTATAGCCTGCAATAACACTTCACAGTCCCATAGTATTTTATGAGTCAAAATTTTGTAAAATATTAACATGCAATAAAGGTGAATGCAAATTTGTTTGTGTACATTTTAAATAGAGGAAACTAGAGACAGAAAAACGACTTAGCCAAGACCAGGCAATAGCAAATGGCAAAGCCAGAATTCAAACTCATGATTCCCAGTCCAACACACATTCCTCCGGAATTGTTCTAGTGCAGAACTGCAGCTTTGCGATGTGCCTGACATCCACACACATACTCATAGCTAAATAATGTTCTAACAGATTTTCCAGAACTATCAGAGTATGAACACTTTAGAGTATGAACTTCAAAGCAAAGCAAAGCAAAGCAAAGCAAAGCAAAGTGTCTTTCGGGATTGATTTTGACTTTTTAGTATTGAATTGCTTTTTTTCAAAACTGAAATTAAAGTAATTTCATATGTTTTTTATTCTAATGAAATGTAACAAGTTACTGACAGGAAGCTAGAAAGGACTTCAACCTGAATATTTTTTGGAACTTCGTTTTAACAGATGAGATGATCTACAGTGTTTAGGTATATGTGTACTATATAAATCTCAATAAATTTAACAAGTTTTAACTGTGGACACATGCATGCCAGCATTGTGTTACAAAGTTTCATGTATGATTATAATTGTCAGAAATAGCTTAAAAATAGAAACATTATCTGCCTTTACTGTAACGCAGAAATTAACATATACAGAAATTCAGACACCAGAGAATTGGCAAGTTTAACAGAACATTTATAAATGCTTTTTCGAAGGCAACTGAAATTTGCTATCAAATTAGTAGTTGTCAGTGTTCTAATGATAATCTATTTTGGCAGACCCTATTGAAGTAAACCTGATCTCCCTTTCCAAATGCAGCTCTTTTTTTTTTGGAGAGACAGAGGAGAATAATTTATTGCAAACCTTTATCATGGGTCTTTATTAAGCTCTTACACTCAAAAAGATTTTGATCAGTTTATTTAGGTTAACTTGACTGTGAGACCTACAAAAGAACTTTCTGGAATTTGCACATTTATTTTTATTAAAAAGTGGAGATACAATTTTGAGGCACTAATAACAGACATTTGGAGGAAGAAATGGCAAACAACCTGCCAGGGAGCAGCAAGGGTCGGCCTCTCTGCAAGGGAATGTGAGCTGACATTAAATAAAGGCAGTCAAGCACTCAGTCAGTGGAAGAGATTGCAGAGGGGGGTTACAGAGAAAGGGGGTTACACGATTCTCATGGCAATTAGAGCCTGCTGATGTGTTCAAGGCTCTGCCAAAATCTTCCTTACAGAGACATAAAAAAAATTTGGTTTATTATAAAATAATTCATTGATTTAAGTCAAAGCATATTTAATGTGCTTTGTCTTATTAGACATAGTTCTATTTCTTTCATCATTTTCTGCTTTAATTTTAGCCATAAAATTTAACCCACATATATTTGTCTTAAGTCTGTCATAGTGTACAAAGATGAGGAAAAATGAGCTAACTTGATGCAGCTTTCCTCTTGATCACTCAAAGCACATTTAAGGCTTTGATAGCTTTGAACTGACAATTTAGCAATACAGACACACCACATCTTCATTACAAGCCATCTGCAAACCTAAGTGGCAGTGTATTTAGCTTCACACTGAAGCGAGTATATCTTGGGCTTCAGTCCTTGAGTCTTTATGACAGGATAGGGTCTAGTATTTTTATGGGCAAACAGACAACATGGCAATGTTCTCTTTTGTCTTTTAGTCATCTGTTCAATTTCTGAAAGCCCTACTTTAATTCACTATGATGAACTAATCTTTTTATTTACAACCTAACATTAATCTCAATATATTTGTCATGATTTTTCAGCTTCCATCTGGTAATACCCTAAACCTAGTAATATGACTTGAAGTTGACTTTGAAATTGAATTTCGCAGTTCCAGGAATTTACCATGGATTGCTGAAAGTTATGAACTACCTGTGTAAATACAGAATAACCATGGAAATGGAAGGGATCAGCTGAGTCATAAAGTCTGGTTGTGAAATTAGAGGCATAATAGATATTTGGTTTCTGGTAATTTAGCCCAGAAGGACTTTTACTCCCTATGCTTCCCCTTAAATCACAAAATGCATTAAAATCCACAAAAAGTGTAATGCTCTACAGGAGAAAGCAGGTCAAACACAGAAATATACTATAACCCTTATGCTTTCTTGCCTGTAATTCTATTCTGTCTATCATTTGTTATCATGTCTTATCTCTTACCATGTCTTACTTTAAACAGAAATCTAAACAAACTGTGTTTGAGTAACATCTAAGTGAGGTCCCAGTTCTGACTACGGACCCTTAATCACAAAATAAATAGAATCAACACACTTACTCTTTTAACAACTCTAATAGTAACATTTTTTTAACAGTAAGGATGAAGTAGGCTGTTGACAAACAATTCTCCCACTCCCAGCATGGAGCTACTTTGTGGGCAATTCAGTAGTATTAGTGCTAACGAAAGGAACAGCTACTGTTTATCTAGTAAGTTGCTGATAAGAGAACCCACAGACATATTAGTGTAATTCCACTGTTAAACCCAATCATACACCTTATCACAGTGGGGTATGGATTTGGCAAACAACGCAATTATTGGCTGTACACTGAAATGCTAATTTATAAATGGTTAATATTAAAATAATTTTATTACATAGATCTATTCTGTGCATTACTTAAATGTCGATGAAGGCAGAAGGGATTCTAATGAAGGCATTTTTTGGGGTGAAGTCAGAGAGATTGCAATGTGAGCTATAACCTGAGACGTAACAGTGGCACTTGTGATGCTTTTTAGCCAGTCCCCACCTCCCTGGGGGCTACAGCACATCCTTTTCTGTGGTTATGATGCCCACCTTGTTGATGGCATTTGGACTGCTTCTGTCTGTGTTCAGCACAAAGGAAATAAAGGTAGAATCATAGAATCATAGAATCA
>NW_009200662.1:0-4989 GCF_000690835.1 Fulmarus glacialis
ATGATTCTATGATGATTCTATGATTCTATTCTATTCTATTCTAAAAAAACCAAGATGGAAGCCCATGTAAACAGCAGTAATGAGGTAGTCTTGTTCATGTTGAGCAAGTGAAATGGGGTATACTTATTATTAATGTTCATCAAAGAATTAATATTGCCTGCAGCCTTCCACTGAAGCTAATAGAATCATGTACCCATTGTACTGGTCTCTCTCCAAACAGAAGACACGTTCCGTTGTGTGGCTCCCTCTTCTCATCACACACGGACACTATAGATGTGGCTGTCTGCTTTTAGGTCATTTGGAAACCATATTCAATGAGTTCCAGACCTCTGAGATGGGTCAAACATCTATTTAGTCTCTGTTCTGTTCTTAATGGGAAGGATTTAATTCAATTGCATTGTGCAAATTTGGGGAAGACAACTTCATTTAAATTTAACTTATTGTGAGATTGTTCGACCAGCGCAACCTAAACTTTGAGAGTATATTTGTCTTTAAAACCTCTTAATTAATTTCTAGGCGTTGCTTGTGGTTGTTTATTTAGTTGTGCCCAGTGTTGTATAAACACTGCATAGAAATTCAGTTTAGACTCTTTGATCCAGATAAATAGATATGAAGGATTTAAGAAGTAACCTTTCCTCACATATCTAACATTCAGAAATGGCTGACTGGTTTTCTAAATATTTATCAGTATATGCTTTTACCTTTAATAAACCACAGTGCTGTTGCGTCACTGAAAATACCTCAGATTTGTTGACAATTGATACACCTTCTCAAGCCTTTAGAGTAGTTGTACCAATTTAAGCCTTTTAGGTTCTGTGTAAGCAGGCTTATTCTTCAGCCTTCACTCTCCTGTAGTTTAGAAAATAGTATGCGTACAGAAAGGCAAAAATGGGAATGAAGCTGTGTTGCAGGAGACGTTGTATTTAGGTTGATGAGTGTTTTCTGTAATATGCATATACTCCACTGTACCACCTCACACTTCCTTGATCTACGGAAGAATAAGATCTATGGTTTATGTGGTGTGATATGAAGGAGAACTCCTGAAAGATCAAGCCTGTTGTCAGAACGAGCTAGGGGACATCTGCAAGCAGGAGAGGTGGCAAGCTCTCTGAACGTGCTTTCCATATAGCGGTTATCTCAGCAGCACGGAGGTGGAGGATGCACCTCATCCAGCCCTCTAATGATCATTTCTAGCTCCCAGAAATCAGTGTGTTCCTGGTGTTTTGAAAAAGCTGTATGTAACCTTGTTTAGGATAGGATTGCCATCTGTCTTTCAGATCAGTGGAAAAGTGGAAGTATGTAGTGACCCTCAGAGCTTAGAGAACACCTGGGTCCTGCCTTCATTAGAAGTGCTGCAGTGCTAATGAGCATGCTGTAACGGTCTGTGGAGGCATTTTAACATGGTAAAGTAGGTGTAAAATAAGCCAGGGTTTCCCAACGGTAGCCAGCTAAATTGAGGTAGTAGGTATCACAGTGCACAAGACGAGGAAAAAAGTGTGGGTCAGATGATTTGTCTTAGCTAACTCTGGCTATTTTCCTTAGGCACGTTCACTGTAATTGAATACATGGCAGTACATTCTAGATTAAGTTACACAGCGATGTAGCTAGGCTACTGAATTTTCTCTATAAAGTATTATGCTGTGAACTGTTACTAAATTAGTTGTACTTATATCTGAGGTATCCAATAACTAGAACACTCTGCCATCTCTCCCATTTTTGGCTTTCTTAAGTGCCGTTTCCACTATGTGACTTTTCCCCCCAATATTATAGACAACTTCGCACTTTTGAAACAATTGGGTTGGTTGTGCATATGATACCCACTTGACAACTGCAGGGAGTTCTTTTTTGGCCCAGATAAAAAGCACTCAGGTTTGAAATTGAACATTTTCGTTTTAGATTGTAGCACATAGAACCTTTCCTTGCTTTGACTATTCAAACCAGGAAAAATGAAAACAGCGTGTTCGTCGATGGAAATGTTGCCTACCCTGTTCTTGCGGGGATATCAGCCTACACTGTGTCTTTTTAAGGTAGCTAAATAACATCCAGGCACTTTGCAGTGTATAGAAGTTGGTCCGTGAGCATGAACAATGGTTGAATACTATGACCTGGAAGTTTCGAAACCGTGCAAACTTCCCTATAAGTCTAGACTTAAGCGTATAGTGATGTTTCCACTTCCCATTGTACATTCAGTGATTATTGAAGAAAGAGAGTTTGAGAGATTATTACACTTCCTTTGTAAAGATGATGGGAAAATATATCAACTCTTTTTATTGCCAGAATAATTGTAAAATCAATCACATTACGTATTATTGTTATCTCTTCAGCTTTTATATTCGTAAGACAGAGCAACACTTCAAAGTTAATACAGCAAACATTCATCAATGCAAACTTTCATTCTCATGCCAGTTTATTTCCTGGAAATGAGAAGGGGAAAACAAACAACGCACAAGCCCTAGAAGAGCTAGAGAAAAGATCACCCACAAGTTCCACCTCTGTATCAGAAGCTTCTTGTCTTAATGCCCCTTTTTTCCCCTCCTTATAGCCAATACTTTAGTGGTATTTTTCTCTTTCCTTTTCAACCTGATATTTTCTCAGTTCTGTGCATTGCTTTCTCCCGCTATTCCTAGGTGTCTGGTGTACCTATGTTTGGCTGCGGAATTTGGAGAAGTGAAACTTCCACCTTGCCAAGTGCCAAAGGTGGAAGACAATGACTCAAAATACCAAACCAGCAAAAACATTTTGTGGCCATGGGCCACAGATTCAAATGGTTGGCATTGGCAGCAGTGGAGAATTGAGTCCAGGTAGCTGCTCATGCCCACCTTTGCCTTTGTCCTCTCTTTGTAGACTAATGTCAGGACTTTTTTGGCCTGTAGGCCCAAGTACAGCAGTGTTGAGGCACTGCTGACTTCGAGTCACACAGCCGGTCCCCAAGCTATGCTGCAGCTCTCTCGTTAGATACAAGAACACTTAGCATTTGGAAGAAATGTTTGGTCCTGTCCTGAGGCATTTCAGTCTACTGGCAGAATGCGCTGGGACACTGAAACAGTGACAGCACCATGAAGCTCCCATGGAGCACGCACTCTGGTTCTCATGTTTCTCTCCATCAAAGGCCCCTTGGCCTTATATTTGGCTCATACTTCTTAAGCCAAACAGGGCGTATGGACTGTTGGACCCCTGGTCATTTCTGCTGTGCTGACGATATAAAGCGGATGATATGGAGGGAGAGGTAAGCAACGGAGGAACTAGAGAGCAAGTGAAGTCTGAGAAGAGAAATTACAAGTCTAGGTGCAGTGCCTCAAGGCTGTTGATTCAGGGGCAACAAGTAGTGGAAGAGACCAGCAGGGAGCTCACCTATCCTCAAGCTGAAGAAAATGCACTTGTAATGAATCAGTTGGAGAAAAGAGAGATTTGTACTTATTTAGGCAGTGCAGTGTTTTAAAATCACATCTTTACATCAAGATGTAAAGCTTTATGCTTAAAGCTTTCCCAGATTGCTGCCTAGGTTTACCATAGAGAAGATGTATCTTCATGGTTCTTTCCCTTTTGCAGTGTCTCTTCAGCTACGTTGAACCTCATATCTAAAGTAGTTTTACATTGCCTCAACTCCCAGAAAAGGCAGCTACCCTGCAGCTTCCTTCTCTGCCTATTTTGTTTGTGGCATTCCCTGAATCAATACCGCTGATTTCTGTTTAAAAACCTGTGCATCTTCCCAGAATTTGTGCATTTCAAAAATGACCTTTAACATTGCTTTTACCAACGCATCTCTGAGGAAGCAGATGGTGTGCTCTGAGGGCTCAGCAGAGTCCGTGTACAGCTTAACCCATCTGGCACTGGAGAATGCTATCCTGTATTGTTTACTCAGGGCAGTTAGCAAGCAGCGTTTCTGGGGGTATCACCATCAATGTTTCCCCTCTGTCTTAATTTTTGTTATGTTTCCAATGCATTCAAATGCTATACAACCAATGCAGCGAGATGTAAATGATGTTCAAAACAAATTCCCTGCCCGGTGATGCATAGAAAGGAAGCATGCCCTGATGAAAAAATTGGTATTGCAGTAAGGCCCACAGTGGCACAAAAATACAAAAGAAAGCATCATAGAATGTAATTTCACAAAAGTTTTGTTCAGAATTTGAAACGTTACCTTACCATGCTTCATGCTGCTCCCTACTGGGCTGCAAATGATTAACTTAAATATTTATTAGCAGCTGGTGATTCTCTTAGCCTGTAGCCGCTAGGCTGAGATGAGAGATGTAATTTGCCTGTGCTCGTACCTACACAGGAGCCTCTGTTTTGTGTTTTTCAGTACCATTGCACTCCTGGCAGGAAACAAGGGAGTTTTTCAGTAAAATAGTCTTAGATTACACTAACTTAACATGGTGAAAAAAAGACAAGGGTTGCACCCCGGTGCTTTTTGGAAGAGAAAGTCCTGATTTTGCTGAGCAGAACCCAACACTTTCTCCCTTGAAAATGTTTGGTTTATGTTCAGGGAAAAATTTTTCCTGACTGTAATTCATAAGTCAATGGGACAACACTGACAGTGATCCTGAATCCCAAGCAAGCTGTGTTGCAAGTCACAAGTGCCTATGTAGTGATGTCAACTAATGCCCTATCCAAATTCAGCAGTCCCACAAGAGCCTTTGGTAAATTGAAGTAAAATATTGTAGCTGGACTTATCCGTGTGTAACAACCAGTTATGAAAGAGCTCATCCAAAGGGGTGCCAGAGCTAGGGGAGAAAACTCTTTCCAGAGTGCTTTTGTAAGAAAAGAAATTGGGATTTGTGTCTAGCTTGTAATTTCATCAATTAATTCTTGGCTTTCACGCATAGTTTTGCTGCCCGTTTTCAGATTGTTCTGGGAAGAGCACAAGTACGGTTTTAGCCACTTCCTTCCCAACAAAACTTGGGAGAGGCCTCTTTAGCCCTCTTCCTTTGAATCTAACGTGACATTTTCTCACATGCACACTTTTCATAGAATCATAGAATCATTAAG
>NW_009200663.1:0-949 GCF_000690835.1 Fulmarus glacialis
AATAATATAATCATCTAAACTACATGGTACTTTTCATTTTTAGATCTAAATGGACCTTCTAAAAAAAGTCATTTTTACTGCCTTTGGGAAAATAGGGCACAGTGAGCTCAAATCTCTCAACCAACTAGTTCAGCAAACCAGAGAAGATCCAAAGGAGAAATTCAGTTTACTCAAGTCCTCTGTTGTGCCTTGTGTCATTGAACAACTCTGTCACCCCTATTTACTGTTTATTTATTTGCACAATAAGGAATGATGGAAAAGAAAGTCAAGGGAAGTACTTGGAAAAAAGTCCCTAAGATTCCTCCTCCACTACAGAAAGAATAATAAATTAAACTCTAATAACATGATTAGATGTTTTTAATGATAAAAAGTGTTGCTTTCATTGAGTTTGCATATGAAAAAGCAAATGGTTGTGCTAAATCATTCTAAATTGCATATGGTCACCCTGGGAGCTAACTATGACTACAGATTTGCATGTCTCAGATCCTTAAGACAGACAACATAACTCCAGTCTCAGATGCAAGGAAGCTTCTTGGCCACTGAGCTGTCTTAATCCTATACCAACCAGTTCCTTTAAAAAATTCAATCTATGAATCATAGAATCATAGAATATCTTGAGTTGGAAGGGATCCATAAGGATCATCAAGTCCAACTCTCTGCTCCTCAAAGGACTACCTAAAACTAAACCATATGACTAAGAGTGTCGTCCAGACATTCCTTGAACTCTGACAGGCTTGGTGCCATGACCACTTCCATGGGCAGCCTGTTCCAGTGACCAACCACCCTCTCAGTGAAGAACCTTTTCCTAATGTCCAATCTGAACTTCCCCTGATGTAGCTTCGTTCCATCTCCACATGCCCTATCGCTGGTCACCAGAGAGAGGAGATCAGCACCTCGCCCTGCCCTCCACTGCCCCCTTAGAGGAAGTTGTAGACTGCGATGAGGTCAC
>NW_009200664.1:0-9719 GCF_000690835.1 Fulmarus glacialis
CCCGGCCCGCCGCCGCGGCGCTCCCCGCCCCCACGGGAACCGCTGAGCGTTGCGCAGTGTTCTTCCTTCCCTTCATGGGAGGGTCGCCGTCCATCTTTCCCGCCTTGGCCTTGGGTGTGCCCCCAGCCATGAACTGTCGCAGGTTATTTTCCTTTCCTCGCCCGTGCACAACCCTGATCCCGATGCCGGTCACGGCACCCCAGCGCTCACAGGGCTCCTCAGCCCTGGCACCCCAATGGAGGACCAGACCCTTTCAGGGATGCGTACAGATCTTTTTACTTTATTGGGTTTTTCGTTGCAAAAGATAGCATTTGTAAAAGCTCAACAGAACAAATATTCAACAGTTGTTCTTCAGGAGTGAAACAGTAGTCCTCTTAGTCTTTTGTGGCTTTTTTTTTTTTCAAATTCATTACATCACCTCATTTTCAAAATTAAATCTGCTAAAAGCATCATGATCAAATATCTTCTAAAAAAAACCACCACAGTGGTTAGAAATTCTTTAAAGTTTGGCTGGGGCTGCTAAAGGAAAGTATGTGTGAATTTCAGCATCAAGTATAACACCAGTGCACATTTCATCTAGTGAAAACGACAGCAACTGTCTGCATAGAGAAAGAAAAAAAAAACCTCAAAAAACAATTGTGCAGCCATATGCTCTTCCATAGCCACATTTAGATTCAAAGTGTGATGAAATCACCTGTCATCTTCATTGGCTGCTTCATCTCTAGTCTCAAGGTGAGGATGTGCCTGGATGAGCTCAGCCACTGCCTTCACCGTATTTTGGTTTCTTGGTGCAGACGTTCTGTTAGAAGACCGAAGAAGCAGACAGAACCAAAACGGCACTCCTCGGCCCATGATCACAAGGCTGTCAAGCTTTCTGGAGAGGCTTGCTGAATATACACCAAACACTTGGTCTGACCTTTCGGCCTGGCTGGAGACCACCTCAGGCAATATGCTATCTACAGAAAAGCAGCAGCCCCATATTGCAGGAGAGTGACATTCAAACTAATTGGGGCAAGGTGCAGTTAAAGCCCTTTCGGTCCTCCTACAGTCTGCGTCTATTACGGAGGCCATGAGATTGATACATTAAGGACAAAGAACAACACCGCTGTTTACAGCATTGCTCTAAAAAAGTGGATATTCAGAGGTTGTCTTCCTATAGTGGAATAAAAGGTAGGTATTATTATACCTTTTCTCATCATCCACTAGTGCCCATTTTCATGAAAATCTTTGTTCTGACGCCTCTGCGGTAGCTAAGCCAGTGTGGCCGTTTAGCTTGGCGTTAGGACAAGATGCTCCAACCCTAAAATTACTTTTGTTCACAAGGTGGTTGTTAAGTAGGTAAGTAACATGGATTCGTCCACATTTGGTAACTTAAAACAAAAGATGTCACATTGACAGTGACATTTTGATGAACTACAGAGACTGTGGAGTTGAGAAATTCTTCTACATACAGTTTTTTCATAGGAAAGTGATACCTGAAGGGGTTGCCAGAGGGACTAAACAGAACTGGAGAGAGAATTAATCAAAGAGACTAATTCTAAGGAAAGAAGGGGCAATCACAAACAATGAGAAAACAGGAAATGTCAGAACAAACAGATGAGTCCAAAATACAGGGTAAAAGAGAACTAAAGCAGAACCAGAAGGAAAAGACTGTGGAACTAAAGTAGTAAAGTGAGAAATGAATGCTAAAAAGTTACTCATCAGCATCAGAGGAAGACAGCACGCCCTTGCCATTTGCTGTATGTGAGCGTTTATGCCATTTTTCTCATCCCTTTGTTTGTCAGCAAAAATGCAATAAATAACATGGCTTTTGGAAAGGATATAAAGAGAAAATAAAAATGTCAAGACAGAAATGGAATGGCTTCTTAATGTCAGGAAAAGAAAGAAAGATGTGACTGTAGAGAATAATAGAGTGTGTTAAGAAGGTCAATCTTTTCTACTTAGTCTTGCCCCAAAGAAATGTATAACATGACTCTTAAAAGGGAGCACATCTAATACGAATTAGAAGAATGTTTCTTTCACACATATGTAATTAATTTGGAGAGCTGATTGCGAGCGGGTATTTCATAGACATGAGTTTTTTAATACATCACCTGTTTGCCTGTCTACCGCTACTGGCACGCTAGCTAAAACAGAATGGCAAAGACTATCGATCCCCGTGTTCCGGAGTACACGAGAGTTGTTCGGCATGCTGGGGTGGGAGGAGATGCCGGCAAAAGAGCAGAAGGGGTGGAGAACATTATGTAACACAGCCTCCAACCGAAGTAGCGTTCAGCCTTCTGCTGAGCGAGAGAGGGGGACGGGAGCCAAAAACAGAGATCGAAACAGAAAGAAGAAAAATTTAAAGCAGGAAAGGATGTTCTGCTTCGTAACAGCAGTAGTGTAGGTGGTCGGGAGAAAGAAAAAAAGAGAAGCTGAAAGCAGGAAGAATTAATTTGTGATTAAGGCAGTGAACCGGAGCTCATGGGATTTATGTTCAAGCACAGCTTTGCTACGCAGTCCTTGAACAACCTTGAGCAAGTGACCTCAAGTGGGCTGAACATAGGCTTCCGGTTACCTAAGCACAGGCAGCTAGTCGTACTCCCGGCCAGGTGTCCAACAGCTTCCGGAGGACTGTGGCTGTCACGTCTGCCATCTCTTTTGGTAACTGTGGGACATTCAAACTGGCACTAGAGGCCCAGATGCAGGCACATCTCCCTTAGTCTCTCTCTGTCTTGTTCTCTACATAAAACTGAAATAATAATGTTTGCTTTCTCTGTTCTTCCATTCGAATTTGCAATATTTTACTGGCAGATTCAGGCCATATTTGTACAGTCTTGATCTTGGCTGAGGTATCTAGGCATTGTAACAAGACAAATAATAAGGAACGGTAATACAGATAAAAATAACACTGAGGTAGTAAGACTGTGGGACAGTGAAATGAATTGCATTTTCAGCAGGCAATGGAAAAGGCAGGAGAAGTACAACCCCTGAGGGAATGGAAGTTGTCTCTCCTCTATTTTCCTCTCAGTTCTGCTCCAGGTACATTCTTTTCCCACTGTGCCAACTCAGCGCTGTGCAATTTTTTCCTCCAAATAAACTAATGGAAACTCAAGCCCAGTTTTTTACCTGAGGACGATCAGCTGTAGGTAGAACATCCAGGAAGAAAAAACAGAGGAAGGCATTTGAACAGAGGGGAAACGTTCAGGGAGTGGACAGAACAGGGTTTTTTTTTTTAATTATTATCTATCAAGATAAACAGTATAATTAAAGTTTTATGTACAGAAGAGGGTGCACAGGAATAATGTACACAGGTAACAAACTACTCGGGGGATATTATAAGAATGGAAGCACTGTGTTACTGCACATTTAGAAACCAACCCCTGCTCTTCTTTTTTCTCAAAAAGTTTCCGTAATGCATTGGCCTGTACCATAAATACAGCAACAGAACAGCTCGGTGATGGGTTTGTTCCATTTTACTGCTTCCTGTATCTCTGAGGAAAACAAGACGATATAGTTTTAAAATATTAATAAAGGAGTAAAGAGAGTAATTGCCAGCATATTACATTCAAAACAAAATACTAATGAGATAGTGGACAGTGAAATCTACTTAAATAATAATACAGACACATTATTATTCTATTTACTGAATAGCATGTATATGTCCCTTTCAGAATAAAACTCAGGTTGGTGGAGATCACCTGTAAACGAAAATAGCATTTTGGCTGTAAGCAAATGCTTCAGCTTAATTTGAAATGCACTTTACATGTTTAATGCAACATAAAATGTGCTTCTGAGTAATATCCCCATCTGTTAAATTTCTATGTTCGACTTTATTACACTAAAAGATCTGCGCAGATGGTTAATAGCCATGCTAGTGGCTGTGTATTATTTGCTGGTTCACTGAACGTGCCTGATTTTTGTTATGAACACACACTCATCCTGCAGTCGAAGCTTCTACAGTTATGCCAACCAATTAAAATCTCATGCAGACAGAAACCTATTGTCTAATGAAAATCTTTATTTTCACATTGCTCTCTTGCTTTTTTGGAAATGCGTATCTAGGTTCCCTATCTAACCCAGTATTGCTCAATGCTGATACATCTCTACATAGCAAAAGCCTCTAGTCTTAGCAGCTGCTGGCGTTTCTTCCTCAAATCTTCACAGGGGTTTCCCATCCATGTTGGGGCCCTGAGTGCATCCCCCCTCCTGGAGGGTTGGCTCCCGGGGCTCAGGGCTATCTCAGGGACAGGGCAGCCGCAGGCTGTCCCCTTCCTTCCACGACTGGGGATGGCGGGGGAGCCACAGCCGGGGCCAACCTCTGCCCATGGGAGCTGCTTTTAAACTGAGCCTCTGCCGTTTGGCCCCTGCCTGAGCTACAGCTCCCGCCATGTCGTAGGCCATGCCTGGCCATGGCCACACCAATCTGGGCCTACGCATGGGACCACATCCCATCCTGGCCTCATCCCTGTCCCCAGGGAGGTGCCCGATGCCCGGGGCTGGGGGTGCCCCAGTGCCCCCTGGCTGCCCCGGCTGCCAGGCCCTGCCATCACCCACCCAGGGAGCCCCTGACACTCCTGACAGTTCTCTGTAGCACCTTTTCTTCTTTATTGTCCAAGAAATGGTGATTGGCATCATTTTCCTTTTACAGGAGACTTATGAAAATGCGCATCCACTAATTATTTTAATGTGCTTTCAGATGCTTACATGGATGATGAAACAAAAGTTTCAAATTTTTTTTTTAATACAGTTTTTCTTCTTGGAATATTATCATACCATTCATAATTA
Source organism: Fulmarus glacialis (assembly GCF_000690835.1). Lineage (NCBI taxonomy): Eukaryota > Metazoa > Chordata > Aves > Procellariiformes > Procellariidae > Fulmarus > Fulmarus glacialis. The sequence goes on from NW_009200664.1 coordinate 4,768, forward strand.
CTATGCTTTACTTACTGAATTCCTGTCTTATTTGCCAGTATGCCGTTTTTCTTCAGAGCTGCTAATTGATTTTTAAAACATTTGAAGCTACCTAGGATTAATTTTTCTCCACTGTGAAATATAGCTTCTGGTGAAATATAGTCTCCCTTTTGAACTTTAACTGTTTGGAAGTATTTTTTTAACATTTTTCCTTGTACCAGTTGTTGAGGGGGAAAAAAAGGCTTAGCATGGCTTCCAGAATGAGGTAATCTTTGTTTGCAAATAAATTTAGTTCCTTGGTTTATTTTAGAAATAAATCAGCTGTCACGAATTCTAGAGGGCGGCATCACTGAGTTCAGTTTATTGAAATCGAAATGACAGAATGTCAATTAGCTTTCCCATTACATGTTATATGAACAAAAGCTACTGAGCAAGGCCAAAGTGAATTTATTTTCGTATCAGCTGTACAGATCCCTTTTTATCTGTTTACAAAGAAAAGAAAATTAAACTTTTTTTTTCAATAAGCATTTTCCTTGGATTTCTTTGTCTATAAGCATCAGAATGACTGTAGTATGCACTACAGGCAATCTCAAACCTTGAAAAGTAGTGGTGAGACATCAAAAATAATGTAACAGCTTCCCAAATCCTTACCCATTGGATTTTAGTCCATTCCATACAGCTCCACTGTATGTCTGACAACTTAAAAAACTGCAAACTGTCCAACGTTTGTAGCAAGGCAGTGAAATGTGGCTTTTACTACTGAAACGCCTTCTGGGGGATACCACCATGATCTGAACCCTGGTGTGGCCAGCACTTCGGTACACGAGACAGGAGAGAGAACTTCCCCTAAGTAGTTGCACGTGAGAAGGAAACACAGCCGTGAGTTTGTGATAGTGGGAACTGGAGCTCGTCATACTTACATCATGGTGTCAAAACTCACATCAGATACCCATTAAATGAGAATGGTTTTTTCTTGATAAACCAAACCACAAAGGGCAACAAAATATGTATTTTGCTGAAATATTTTACTGCTATTTATGTGATGAAAGGAAAAGGGCATGCATCCTTATTTGAGATGTTTCATTCCTGGCTGAGGAAGCATTGGCCTGGTTGTTTCTCACACCATAGGCAGTTCTTGACTGTTTTGTCTCCACGGGCTCATTTTCATTCTGGAAGTAAAAATACGAGCCCCTGTTGTTTGAACTAAAGACCAGATCTTCCACCCTTGATGCAGCAGCAGTTGTAAACCTCTCTGTGTGGTCTAAGCCATAGAAGGTGTCACAGCTATGATGAATCAGTGTAACTTACAGAATTACCTAATCTAGTAATGTTTTCTGAGAAACTGTGCCAAAAGCACGAACTGCCAGGTTTGCTTCTGGTTGGACTGAGAGTTTTGCAGCTCTACCAGAAGTGACCTATGGAAGTTATCAGTTATCTCTTACATAGCTGCTAAAAAAGAGACCAGTTCCTGCAGATATGAAACTTTGCTTCCTAAGGGGTTCCAAAACATTAATGTGAGTTGATAGAAGAGCTGAAGATAGAATTTATAATTTCAAGGTTCCAGCCTGAGTGTGTTTTTCTGGGAAATAATCTCTTGTTCTCTTTATCTTGCTACACACCAGCCCTCTCAAAAAGAAAAAAAAAAAGGAAAATACTATCATCTCATGAGATTGCCCATGTGTATCGGGAGCCAAAATTCTGCTTCTTGTGATAAATTTGTAAGAAAATATGTAATAGTCACCACAGGCCATGCTGCATTAGATTAGGAAGGTGTTACATCACTGAAGAGGGTCTTCTATTCTTACAAAATCCACTATATTTGCCAGTTAAATAGTCTTGTTTCAAAAAGACAGTTATATAAACCAGAAGGAGTGACACCTTTTATGCTTCTTAAAGGGAAACAGTAAATACTCTCTTCTCGCTGATCCCACAGTCATGCCAGATGATTACCTTATCGAACTGAGATGTTAGCTAAATCTGTTATTTTAGCTTTTTTGTCTTTGTTTTTTTTCCTCCAAAGACACTTGCAGAAAATGTGAGGTAATGCAGGAGCATGTCATCTGGTGTGCGAAAGGAAAAGGAAATGGTTGGTTTTGGTGGAAGCTCATGAGTGTTTGATCAAGGTCTGTGGCCTGAAATCTGTAGTAAAGGAAATGTAGGATTTCCTGTGCATTGGTGATCAGTCCTGGAGTGAGTGTTGAGTAGAGGTTTATGCAGAGAAGCGAAGGATAGTTTTTAGGAAGGATTCTTTATTTATGGCACTGTGATACTTTGCAAGCAAGATAGAACAGGGCAAGGACAGAAAAGGGAACCATGGACATGCCTACAGTGCAGTAATACCCGGATCTGGCATGTGGCAAGAGTTACTACCTTTCATTGAACCTCTTTCGTGCATGTACTCCCAACACACCACGTACACAAAGGGTAGAGCACAAATCCGTTGGATACCTGCTTCCTTCACTGCACACTTTTTGTTTTCACTACAGGAAGGCATGCTAGGGACAAGTGTTCTCGCTAGCGGATATAGCTTCACACTCAGAGTCTGGAAGGTTACTGAGGTTACTGCAAAGAGAAATTGGACAAAATATGCTAAAGAGCTGCAGAACTGGACGTTCATTAACTCCCTGGTGAACTGTGCATCGTCCAACCTGAACCGGAACCTGAACACTGAATTGAATAAAATCTCCTGCAGAGATGAAGGCATGTGTTAACTACATATGTGACCCTTTTGAAACACAGCTGCAGGAAAAGGATAGACTGAAGGTTAGTCCTGCAACCAGTTTGGACATCCCCTGACTGCTAAAACTGCAAAATGAAACATTCCTGAGTGATACTGGACATTATGGAGGCACTGGGACAGGAGTGGCTTCAGATCCAGTGGCAGACACTTCAGCGAAAACTTTAAGTGTGCTCATGTGAAATCGCTGTCCTTTGGATGCAAGCTGTCATTGCATTCCTCTGAGACGTTTACATAGAGCTTGCAGATACACCAAAGGACCTATAAGAAACCCATGCCCTTCTGCGGCAGCATCTGGAGGTCTGCAGATCAAGCAGGATACCGAAGGGCATTCAAAATGGCACCAAATGCATATATGCATGCAGCTAATTAAAACCTGAATCAATCACCTCTAGAGAAATAGGAGCAGGGCAAAGTCAGACTGCACTTAAGTGCATCTCAACCTCTCACTATTTCTCTAGACTTCTTGAGAACTAAAGCAATACCACCCCCACTTTTGTTCTGGCACAGTTCCTTTTCTCTCTGTCATTTGGGGTAGAGGAAGAGATACATGGGCAATGCTAAACTGGATGTACAGATCCTGGATACAACTTTAAAATATTTCTAGATTAAGCCTATTGCTAATCATGAATCTACAATTAGTGAACTTGACCCTTGTTCTCCTGGTAACAAACACTTCTTTCTGGAACAATTGCTTGAAGCAGCAAGCAATTACCTTCTTCTGTACATTTGATTACTAATTTCTTACCAGAACAATAAAAACCAAGTCACTTCTCTTCCAGTCCTCATATTATAATTCCATTTCTGCTGCCAAAGCGTGCCTGGCTTCTGTTTTGTATATTTGATGTGCAGCTGTGGTAGGAAGCCACAAATAGCAGCACAGCGTCTTTAAGAGCTGTGCTGCCAAGGGTAAAAGGACCCTGCAGGGCAGCTATTCTGAGGGAGCCATCCTAACTGTTTGGAAAGTAGCAAATCATGTTGTGATGAGAAAGGTGCAGAATTAACTAGAAAAGTGTTCTTTTTCCAACTTTTCCGACTGGAAAAGAAAGTGGCTTTTGGCCAACGTACACGAAAGAAATTGGTACCCTTTCTCGCTAGTTTGAAAGGAGCCATAGACTGCTCTAGCTGCGTAATATATTTATGGAGGCATGATGCAGTATGGAAGTATTATACCATATATTGCTGTTTGGTTTTTTACCTGCTGTAATAGATGAGGGATACTTACAAAGCAATCAATCTGTAGGATACCTTAGGATTAACTAGAAGGGTTTTTTCATCATTTACAATAGGGATGGAATGTGGCATTTGTTTAACTGAAGAACCTTATACATTCAAGAGAGGAAGAGAAGCATCCTTAAGCTGTGCATACTAGAAACTAATTGCTATTCCTTATTGGATTAGAATGCATGAGTATGATGGGTGGCCGTGCCTGTCTTCAGGTGAAATAGGGCAGCCTTTATAAAGCTTACTGGCTGTGAGCTTTTCAAATTCTGCATGTCCCAGAGCCTCCTGTCTCTTTTTAGCCAAGCGCTTGAAGCATAGCACTGCTTGAAAGAAAAGCCTGGGTGTTTAATTAAAATCTGAAGAAAGATGTTTGAATGTGTTACCTTAAATTTCAACCCTGTATCTGTTTTCTTCTCACAGATGCTTCTCCTGACAGCATCAGCTCTTTTGAAATTGGTCTGTCCTTGTTTATTTGTAATGAGCATTCCCAACTCTCTCTTGATAATATTGCAAAGAATCATTCAGAGAGTGGAGTGAGTTGGGTGATTTGGTGCAGAGTAAATTGTAATACCCAGTGATTTTTATCTTTTTATGTCTGGGTCATGTTCACCTGAATCACAGGGAAAATGGGTTTTGGCATCTTCAATAAAAAATGTTCCCTTGGGGTGTATACCCAATTTGTAATGATTGTCAGTTACAACAGCTGATACAGATATGAGAAGTTACCAGCTAACCATAATTAGCACTTTAAAGCTGTAGATCCTGGGAACAAAGTTCAGTAGTACAATTAACTGATCTTTCTGCCTATTTATATACTTTGTCTTCCTGTGCCCATATACAGACTAGTAACTTTGATATTAAACAAAAAACATTGTGCATGCGTTCTTATCCAATTGCATGCTATTATTGACTTTTTATCAAATTTGATATTGCATTCTGAATAATGAAACTGGAGCATGAAAATCTCTAAGGGATTCCAGGGCAAGTACATAGAATCATAGAATCATAGAAT
>NW_009200665.1:0-6072 GCF_000690835.1 Fulmarus glacialis
GGTGCGGGGCGGTGCGGGGTGGTGTGGTGCGGGCGTGGTGCAGGGCGGGGTGGTGCAGGGACCGCGGCAGCCGGGGGCTCAGCTCGATGGCTCTTGGGACCAGAGGGTCAGGGAAGGGCTGATCGAGGACGCAGAGTAGAGTACTAATTAATTAACAATAACGATGTTATTTCTATTTATAAATTAGCACAAAGCATAACTCATTCCTTCCTCAGACACTGTGCTTCGTTCTTAGCAAGGTTCCTCTAGGTTGTGATGTTATATTTGGTATGTCATTACTTTTCTGGGATTTGTTTTATCCATTTCTTGTCTCTGAGCTTCGTAATCCTATACCGGAGCTATCCTTATGACTAATTTCTGGGAGGCAGTGCTATGCTGTGTCACAGAAAAAAGAGTTACCAGGGAGGCAAAATGCGCCAAGAATGACCCAGAGCTCAGCTGGGGGAGAGCATGGCCCATGCTCCCCTGGACACCCAGGGCCCAGCGACAACTGGCTCATGGACCCTCTGCCAGCAGGCACTGGGACATGCTCTCTCCTTAAAATGGTGTAAAGCGATTTGGTGAAAAAGGAACAAGGATTTGTTATTGACACAAGCAGCGGTTAATCTTTTCCTGCTAGCTTGTGAATAATGGACACAAATGTTGGTCTGGCAAGGAAAGTAGAAAAATGCACCCATTCTCGTTAAGCAATTATCGGATGCATTGTGAAAGAAAATCCTTCCTCCCATTTTGAACTGATAAGAATTTCATCAGAGGTAAGCAGCTTTGCAACAGCCATTCTCACAAGCTTGTTCTCTGGCTTTATCTGTTTGCATCGAGGGTTTATGATCTGCCCTTTCAGTAGCATTCCCGTCTTGTTCAATGGCTTTTAGCCAAGTTGGCTAATCATTTCTGTTAACTTCCTTTTAGTCTGAACAATTTTAGCTCCCTTGAATGCCTTGTTGTTTCTTATGAAGACACTAGCTACTACTGGTGAAAGATGACTGATTGCAATAGCTGTAGGCAGACCCCATGCTGATTAACAAACCACTTGAAAATAATATGCTCTTTAGCCATTAGAATTATTAATAGTAGCTTTGCTTTCCTTTTTCGGGGCATTTAACACTCTAGGATTTAAAGATTTAGCCAATCGAGAGAATGAAGCTTTTAGCTCATAGTGGACTTCAAACTCAATCTCTCTAGCTGGAAAGGGGCTATGCGCTCGTTTTCGTTTCAAGACCCCATAGTGTTTGGTATTTCAGTAGAAGCTTAATTGCTAAAACTGTTCCTGACGCCCTGCAGCAAGACTGACTCCTAAGAGGAGGAGCTTACGCAGCTGTAACTGAGTGGACGGGCCACATTCAAATCACCGACCTGGAAGATTCTGTACTGCCTTTGATAAGTCCCGTAGCAGCTCTCTTATTTGCCATGCGTAAATCCAAGGGAAGACCTTTTCCTGGCTATTGATCTTTGCTAGTGTTAGTGGCAACTCCCTCTGTGTTTGGGTTGCCATGTGCAGGTCCTCTTTCAATATACAAATATCACCTGGAAGAACAGTGTGGATTTAAATGCTTGGAGGGATCTTTCTGTCCCTCTCCAGTGAATAAAATCTTGCTTTACATTTATGCCAGTAGCACGTTGTTTTGCTGCTCATCTCCTCTGAAAGCTGATAGAAATTTTGCATACATTATGCCCAAATTATCCCACACCTCATTTCAGGCATGCAAAGCAGAGCTGATACACTGTCCTACGGCAGTGCTGTTGCTGCTTCCCAGGCCTCTGACAGTGCTGCAAAAGATGTCGGGATCGCATGGAGCATTGCCTGCGGGAGCCTGGCCAGAGAGGCAGCAGGCGTTTCTAAATGAAATTTTCATTCTGCCTGGCTTTTATGGGTTCCTTACCTTGGAAGACCGGGTATTAGTAATTAATATTTCCACTTTGCAGGTTAATGGGCAACTGGGATAGGGTAAGATCTCATAGCTCTTCCTGGGCTCTCTATCCACCCCCACAGGAGCAACACTTACGCAGATCTGCAGTGCTGTCAAGCAAAACAAAGCTGCAGCTGACACATAGGATGTTCTTTCCTTCTCTGTTTTTAATTTTTTTTTTTTAAATGCCCCTCTGTCCATCATATCACAGGGCAAGGGATAAGGCTGTGTTTCAGCCTCTTGCAGAAGGTGATTTAGTTATTAGTGTTAAGAAGGAGGTTCCTTGAATGGCAGCCCAGCAACCCGTGGTGTTGATGCTCTTAAACTACTGAAGCTGCTTCACGTGTGAGAAGAAAACATGTTCCCCTGGCAAAGGCTCGGTCTTGCAGTGCTGAGCAATAACCACATGTGAAATGTTTGCCCAGGACGGAACGGGACTGCTTCTGTGCTATGAATGGGATCCAGGCACAGCCTGCCCTAAAAGTCCTGTTTGCAGCAATTAAGCCAATTCGCTCCAGTCTTTAAAAATATTTCACCGTACTCTGGTAGTGTGACACTTCCCAGGCAGCCCAGTAAGTGAAAATATTGTAGTACTGTTTTATGTGATTAATCTTTTCTACTGATTACTGGGAATATCACTACATATTTAAAATACTGATGTTTGGATTGCATTTAGCTGCGGAGTCTTTATGCATTTTTCTGAAAATTTAGCAGTAAAAGAATGTCTGCCTGGCATTTAATAATTAGAGATACAACAGTAAATCTTCCTTTAAAAAGGATGACTATGTTCCATGTACTAAAAAAAAGAGAATGAGAGACAAGAAGAATATCTTCCCCTCCAAGACTTCTGCCGCCAGCAGAGACGTCCTCAGGAGGGGGAACCCGAGAAGGAAGATCAGATTTTGCGCTGGGTTGGCTTCAGCGGTGCAGAGATCAGCGGCTCCCAAGACTGTCTTGCAAAAAGGGAATCTGCCTCTTCTCATCTCACTTCTACCGAGTGAAAGCAGCCTCAGAGCTTTCTCAGTTAATCTTGCTTTCTGCTACCTGAAAGCAGTAATTTGAGAAAAACCACAAAATCTCCAAAGAAAAGCACTATCCAAAATTCTGCCCTCTGGTAGACAGCATCAGAGGATGAACAGTTGTCTCTCACTAAAGCAGAAAGTACCTTGAAAAGATGCTCCCAGATTAAGACGTCTGTGTCCGCTGATGGTTTGATGTGGAGCACGGACTGCTACAAATGAGTTCAATTGCTGGGGGAGGGATTAGAGGCTGAGTAGGCTGAGACTCAAGGCTTTCCTACGGGCTCGGTCTCACTGCTCTCCTTCTGGTTTGCGCTTGCCTTACACACCGAGATTCAGCTGTCCTTCGGCAAGAGTGCTCTCTCTGTCAGCTCCCACTCGAGCGCCTGACCCCGCTATGCACAGTCGTATTAAGAGCGATCGAGATTGCTTTGTCTTCCGTCACAAACACAGCTGGTACATCAGCTGTAAAAATCTGTGATTTATCTTTTCCCGTATCTTCCATTTTATGTAACGCATGAGATGGGCACAAATGCTCGATGTTAGAGATGTTAATGAGCTTCCAAATTCCATGCTACTTCTGTGATGGATAAACGTGGAGTAATTACCGTAATCCTTACATGGAAAATTAAAGCAACATAAATGCCACCAAAACTCAGAAAGCTCGGGGTTTACAACTTTGATCTATTTACAAGGAAACACTCTTCAGTATGGCTTAAAGGAAATAATGGTGATATGCATACTCCACATAGTCATCAGAGAAAGGAAATGGTACAACAAACCATTCATCAGAAATCACCGTGAGTGAATGACGACTCCCTTCAGGAAAATCAGAAACATGCTGAGTTATAGGCACTGTCTAGAAATGAAGCAAGCCACGAGATCACTAGTGGAAGTATTAAAATATTATAGTTATGGGCTAAGCACAAGTAAAAGTGTCCCCATTCCCTCCTCCAGCTGGAGGTCTGGGAGCGAGTTTCCTTAACAAGTATCTCACGTCAAGGCTGGTGTTTTCTGATCGATGTGGCAACTACCGGTCTGTGAATGTGGCGTGAACAACATGCAAGGTGTTAAAGTAATTTAGAAGAAAAGGATAATTAAGGACATGGATTTAACACGCAGCATGCATTTACTGAAGATATGTCATACCCAACAAAGCTGAGAGCTGATTTTCTAGGCAAAGGACACCCGCAAAATTGCATCTACCGGAAAATCCGTAGTGAAGCTGATATGCAGCCGCACAGGAAACGAATTTGTCTTATTCCAAAAGACAGGCATTAGCAGAGAAAGGGGGGAGCACTGTAGGGAAGAATATCAGGCTCTAGTGTATTTTCTTTTATGTTTTCGTGAAAGATGCCAGTAAAATATTCTGGCTGTGCTAATGAAATTTTTCAATAGCAAAAACTTCTGAGGTCTTTCCAGTACAGAGAAGGCTTGGGACAATCTCAAAAGATGGCCTTGAGTATTGAAGCTGTCAGCATGATGCCACAGGCTGGAATATTTCATTATTTGTGTTGACAAAAATACTGCGGTTTCGGAAATATGGTAAATGTATGTACTTACATATCGAATGTATGAACGGTATAGATATATATACATCTACATATAACATATACACAATATGTGTATATATCGCTGGAAAACAGCTCTTCCAATCCTCTGCTCAAATGCGGCCAGCCTGGAGGTCAGATCTTACGTCAAAATTCGGCCGGGTTGCTCGGGGCCTGTCCAGCCCAGCTCTGAATATCCCCACGGATGGAGATCCTGCGGCGTCTCCGGGGCTCTTCTCCAGCATCTGACCACCCTCACGGTCAAAAGCGTTTCCCAGTACCTGGTCGTACGTTGCTTTGTTTCAGCTGGTGTCTTACGCCCCAGTCCACCCTGCAACATCCCAGGCGCAGCTGGGGAGCGCAGCAAGATGTCCCCTCTGTCTGTCACCCCTGCTTGCGCCGCATTGCTTCTCCCCACCCAAGGTCCATCGTGCCTCTGTTTCTAAGGGCTTCAAAACAGCAGATTTTTGAAAATATGTACTTGAACACATGTTGAAAATATGTCCCATCACTAGGCTATCGGTGCTCTGGTTAAGCCTTCATCCATTTCTGTAATACACAGGTTATATAAGGTGATATAAAGTGATATATAAGGTGATAAAGGACAACTAATTCAAAATCGCTCTAATAGCTTTCTGATAGTCCAAGCTTATGGCTATCATACACCGTAAAGACCTCTCTGGCTGCTTCACATATCTTTGACAATGTTATTTAGAGGATGGGCTGTACTGAAAAAACATTACATTCTGTGTACATTACGTTATTCTTCAGAAAAGATTACTTCTTGAAGTTTCAATTAGTATACCAGGTCTCCAGGTAAAATAAAAAGAACTCATTGGAACATCAACATATTCTGCCGTGAAATTTTCTGTAGCTTTTCAAAGAAAACAGGGTTCCACAGCTCTCATTCTCCGTGCCTTTCTTTTAGCCTCTCCTTCATCAATCATTTGGAGCTGGTTGCCATTGAAAATCATATTGTGATATGGTGATACAATGCAGTGTGACAGCCGCAGTTTGGCACAACACGACACATCAACCGAGGAAACGGCAAGGAGCGTTTCCCTGAAGCTGCGGTTTCGAGAACAAATCAATTACTGCAGCAAAGCTGCTGCTCAGAAATTAAACAACCTTGATTATCCTCAAGCAGATTTCAGATCAGAGGAGCTCACGCTGGGGCTTGTTCAGGGTGAGCAGGAAAGCTGTATTTCAGGGCACTTGTGAGAAGGGACATAGCAGTCCCACCCGCATTGATAAGCCCATCTATTACTTATTGTAGCCCAGATGTTACGTGGAGACCCTCAGACAAAACTATAAAGCAAATTAATAAGTGCTCTTTGTCACCTTTTCATTCCAAATGTAAAAATGCATTAAAAGGAAAAGCACAAGCGGCAGTGCAAACAGCAGTGCTATTCAGTGTTAACAGTGACTCAGAAAAATATATTGTCTTTTGCCTCAACTTTTGGATGTTACTGGTAACAGCAAGAAACCCAGAGCAAAACCGGCACCGGGCAAAGTCCTGGCCCGCGACAGCCAGAGTTGCAGGAAAACACCCCACGCCCAAAGGAAGCCTGCCCACCCCTGCCCTCGCCCACCCCT
>NW_009200666.1:0-633 GCF_000690835.1 Fulmarus glacialis
CTAGCTACTACAAACAAAATTAACTCTATACCAGCCAAGACCAGCACACTATTGAAGTCACCAAAGCCCAGCATCAGGAAAAGGGAAACCAGGAAGTTATTCTTCTAGAAAGAAAAGGAGTGGACTTTCAGGAAGAAACAATTGAACTTACTGGTTCCAATAGTGTGGTCAGGTGGTTTCCAGCTGATCACAGCTTGGTCCAATCCAAATAGTGCCGTGACAAGCCGAGGAAGAGTTGGTAAAGGAAAAGGCTGAGTTGATGCCCCATAGAAAAACAAGTTGCCAAAGCCAAAATGCTCTGGATATGCCAAATTGCAATCCACAACGTACTCATTGAAGCTAGAACTCCCCACTGGAGAGACCTCCTCATGGAAAACTGCTGAGCCATCTGTGACAGTGAACGTGTTATCTTCATAAACAAAGCTCTCCATGTCATTAAATAGCACGTGTGATCGCAGCGTGTGAAATTCTGAACCATCAAGAAAACCTGACACAAAGGCCTGTTCTGTTTTGTTGAAGAAAATAAGTCTCTTAGACTGGAAGTTGATCATGAAGTCTCTCAGAGCACTGGATTTCACTACTGGTGAAGCTGTGGAGGCAGTGCCAGGAAAGAGGGGAAGGGGTGTTCTGGTG
>NW_009200666.1:664-6489 GCF_000690835.1 Fulmarus glacialis
CATCCTCCAGGAGACAGAAAATATAGCTGGCCATGAAGCAAAATAGACCCAAATAACTACAGTGCAAGAACTCTGTAGATGAGTCACAAATATTTTAACAGCTCAGAGATGTGCCTGTCTTTACTCAGACAATAGTAAAATGCTTTTGGTCCTATTAATATACATCCTGGGAGAATTAAGCACATCACTTTTTACCTTCTGGGGATTTGGCTGGCAGATTATTGGAGAATATTCTTCCATAATGCCTCAAGTGTTAAGCATGGACATTTAAAATGCATAGAGCTTCGTATTCATAAAAGCACTGAATGTCTGAAAAACAAATTTCTGCATTGGAAATATTTTATCATCTCCTCTGCTAACACCCTAGGAAAGAAAATGCAGAAAACCACACTGCATGGTGTCACTCTTGCTCCAATTGTTTTGTAGTTTGTTATTTGTTGCCAATTGCACTTCTGTTTTGGTAAAGCAAGAGTTTGAAACAGGAACCTAGATGACTAATGAAGTGAAAAAAATTAGAGACGAGCTTTACAGCACCTTTCACACCAAGTGCTCAAAGGAGGACACTTACCCGTTATAGGGATCAGCTATAACCTTCCTAGGGGATGTCACATAAAGAGGAGTGATGTCTTCAGCTGCTGTGCAGTTCTCTAAATGGCAGACATGTATCTGGGGAATGAGAAGAAAAACCAGTGATGCGTTCATAGGGTGTTTGCTAAGGAGCAAACAAGCTGACCCGAGATTCCTTCAGGGCAATCAGACAATGAAACACCTCTCTCACAATCCTAGGTCCTTATGGGTTCCTGAGCTGTCAGCCACCTGAGTATAACACTTGTACACAAGTACGAATGCATCCATGACAGCTTACCCTAAAAAAGCTGTCTGTCAGCCATTCTCCTCTCAACTTCCTACCTCTAAGCTGGAGGGAAAAGCCCAATTTGGGGGTATAGGCAAACTGTACTTTGAAAACGATCTGGCAGGGAAGGGAAAAGAGGGAAGGAAGTACTTTTCTGATCCTGGGAGCAATACCTTGGGACTTCTCTAACCTGCAATGTATTAAGAAATCCCTGCCATCAGTCGGTTCATCTACAGTTCATTTTTATCTTTTTATCACTACTGCTTTTCCTGCTCCCTGTTCCCTGAGCAGTAAGCAAAAAATCAGACATGGTAAGAGGATTGGGAAAAAAAAAAAAAAATCCCCCACTAGCCCTTCAGGGCAACTTTCTAGTCCTTTGTGCATTAGAGGACTACAAGGGTACATGCAAAGCCTGACCATTCGCGTAATTGATGTTTTATGAGTACGGAATCAAGTGCAGGGTTGCTATCTACATTTTTACTTCATGTTGAAACAGTTGTAATCTGAGCTGTCATCACTAGTGTGAAACACTTTCCCTCTTGAACATCTTTTGCCAATTATGAAGGGCGTTATAATCACTAACTAGTTGTCTGACCACCTTTCTGAGGCAGCATAGGAACTGAACAGGCTAGATGGAGAACCAAGTAACAGAAACAAAGTCGCGTATATTGGATATGAAGTGGGTGTGAAGTCAGTCTCAAAACCAAAACAGTTAAAACCAAGCTTTTTATGTCCTAAGGAGAAAAATAAGACAAGTAGCCAGAGTTCCATATAGCCTGTTTGCTTTAAATATGACCTGATATTCAAACCTTTCTTCTTTTTTAAAACTCTGAAATATGTGAATATTACTGAAGTAAAAAATCAATTTCTGTAATTATATTTTGTGCATGCATATCTATATCCAAATCAGATTTTCTCATGTGAAATAAATCACAGTAATGGTTCAAATGAAATAAGAAATTAATTAAGCCCTAGAGCACTACCTTTTCATTCATGACAAAGTATATCCTCTGGTAAAGCCAGTCTACTGAGATGGATGTAATATTCCCCCAGCCAGCATAAAAAAGTGTTAGGTCAGATACATCAGACATATTTGCAGCTCCTTTCACCCAGATGGAATTCCCCTCGGAAAAATAGACAACTTGCTGATAAACATTCACAGAAATTCCTAAAAATATAAAGATATGTGCACACAGATAATATAAGAAATAAGTTTCAGGTTTTCAGTTTCTTTTTCTACTTGCCTTAAAAAGAAGTATTTTTAAATCTGCAACCCAACATCATTGGAGAAAAGTTAACTGGTTTTTCTCCTTCACTTCTAATCTTCTTTCAGATAATAAAGAGACTTTCCCATTTGCTATGTAAATGACATTATTATAGACAATTGCCCTTCAGAACGGTAAACAGACAAAAAGAGGATATGTAACACGCAAACCAACTGATGCTGATTGCCCTCTCCAGGGCAAAGAGATTCAGTTGGCGTCTCCTCACAAAGCACCATTCACTCTAGAATTCAAGCTAGACATTATCTGTGCCACCCCTGTACTATCAAAGGGTATTTAGTCAGGGGCGACATTTGTTCTCTGGCATCTTTGTGGCTCTGTGAACTTTGGTAGATAAACTCAGATTTCCACAGTATCCAAGGACCAAATACAACACCAGTATAGATAAGAAACATTAGAGTCATGAGTAATTTGAGATAACATGGTTGTCTGGTGACTTAGGCTACTAAATGCCTTGTTATAGAGCTGTGTGTCCCAGACTAGCTAATATGCTAGCATACTCTTCAGCCAGTATCTTTTGACACTTTTTATTATTTAACTCTTAAGTTTAAACCACTTCACTTCCCGATATTCATGTTGAGAAAATACAGTCATTAGTCATAGAGAAATATCTGTATTGGCTTCATCTTACCTCAATTTAGATACCTACTATGTAAAAGTCCAGCTCTGAAGTAGCTGCCTAGATTCAGTGAAGAAAAGGTTGCACTGGAGAGAACAATTCATCCCTTCCCAGTGCCTGTCATTTCAAATACGTCAAACCATGTCCTGAAGGTTCCTATTTCTCCCCACTGACTATAAAGGGAGGTTAGATACTGTCTCAGGCAAGGTGAGGTACATTCTGTCCTTGGTGAACAGAAAGGTTGTACTTGAGAGAAAAGGGGAGAGCCCAGTCTGATTTTACCTGTAATGTTGTGGTGTATAATACCATTTTGCAGGCACTGGGCGGCTTCAAGGAAATGTTCTGTGCATCTCTTCCTTAAAGACTGGTTTCTGGATAGGAAGAGCCATGTTGCTTTTTCCTTAACTAAGAAACAGGGAAATTCAGAATTAAGATAGATGACCACAGCACAGAGAAGAATGTTGCTAACTCAGATACATCATTAATAGACATGCTTATACACACGCACACACATATGTACATGTACGAATATATTCTTACAGTAGCAATGACAGACTAAAAATTAACTCTTTGAGTGTTGAAAGTGGACTGAGTTATTCACCATTACAATGCCTTCTGGCTCCTCACCCAAGGTGAGAATGCATCACATGAATTTCACACCATCGTTTCCTGTAACAGTAGTGAGTCCCTAGCGAGGGAAAGTAAGCTGGAGCAAATGAGGCTCTATGGACTCCTGAGGAAACGAAGGCACTAAGACATCCATGTGACTCCGAGATCCAGCAGAAGTGGGATATTTAACCTCCCTGGGCCTCTTTGAAAAGACCAGTCAAACTAGAATATTATCTCACAGAGCTGGGGAAGAGCAAGGCAAGTATGTTTATTTCATGTATTTCATCATGCTGACCAGTGATTTTTTCAAGGAACAAGTAGTTTTCACAAAAAACGGTGATAACGGGATAATATGATCTGCTTCAAAGTTGATAATTTTTTTTTTTTTTTTAATAAAGTCACAGATTTTAAAGTCAAGAAGGAGAGCTTTGGTCACATAAGCTGACTTTGTGCTTATACAGGCCCAAGTAACTTACATCAAAACCTCTGCAGCACATCCATACCTTCTGTCTGGGCTATGCATAGCTCTGGGAAAAGATAGCTGGTCTTGCTTCTGAATCTCAAATCCCTGAAAATCTAGCACATCCCCTGCTAAATTGATTCACAAGGTAGTTACCTTCATTTTAAAAAGTGGTGCATTATTTCGAGTCTGAATTTGGCTAATTTCAGTTTCCAAACGATCCTTCCTTTTTTTTTTTCCCTCTAGTTTAAACAGCTGTCTGCTATCAGATATCATTTCCTTGTATGGGTATCACGAGACTGCGGTTGAATGCTGTCTTAATTTATTCCCAGGTGATCTGCATAGATTGAGCTGCATGTATTTCTCACATGATGCACATACCGTGAGTCATTTCTGTAATGATGTCTCCAAAGCAGAGTACAAGAGCCAATACAACTTCCTTATCTCTTTTCCAGTGACATTTCTTGCAATCTAGCCCCGAGATCAGGTTCTTTCCCTGACTCTTCTCAGGGCTGAGATCTACACAGCTCAGTACCTGCTGCAGTAACACCATTTCTGAACATGATACTCGAGGAGGGGTTGCTCCTGTTCACGTTAGTACAGAGAGAATTGCCAGTGCAATTCAGGGGGAATCAACTGAAGTTTTACGTAGTGACCACCTAACTACAACAGTGATTGGACTTGAACTCTGAATATCTTTAATGGTCCCCCACCCCCATAAGGTGTTTTTTTGGAGGGTAGGGTTGGTTGTTTGTTTTCTACCTTAAATTAATTGGCTGGTAATTGGCTTGACTTAATGAACACAGTCAGATGTACCAGTCCGGACATTTCACAAATGGCACAAATGTTTATGACTCAGGGTCAGCCAACCCTAGAGCAAATCTCTACAGAGTCTCCAGGTAAGGACATACCAGTGTGTCTGAGCTATTACAAAAAAAAGGTCGTCATATTTTAAAAAGCACTAGAGAAGCAATGAGTTCAATTTCTCTAACCAATAGCAGAAGACTGGCAATTCAGAGACAGACTTAAAGTGTTTGCTAGAGTTGAAGAGTTTCCAGGTGTTTGACAACAGGATTTCTTCAGGAGGACGGAAGCATCTTTTGTTTTCTTCTCTAAAGATACCTTTTGGTAACATTGATTTCATTCTCACTTGTGCTCTATCTCAACATGTACCTTTCTCTGGCAATTAATTAATATTTCTGCAATTAGGATCATATAGAATCATAGAATAGATTGTTCAATGAATTTTTTGAGTGATACCTATAGTGAAACATTGATTTCATTATTAATTAGTTAATATAGTAAAATAAATACAGCTACGAAAGAGCAACAAAAATTGGTATGATTTCACGTATTTGGCATGAAATAACTGAGGATGTTTTGACAAAAGAGCTTCATGTTAAGTATTTAGTATTATTAGAAGAAATACATTTGTTTGTCAGCTGTTAAAATCTCATCTAGAAAATGGAAGTATGTCCTCTCAGTCACTGCCTCGGACCACTGAGGTGTTTTTCATCTGTAATACAACTCAGAACAAATTTGTTTGGGCCTACCAGCATCTCAGGTTATTACCATGCTGTATAGCCCAATAATGTCTACAGCTAAAGAACAGGACTCTCTCTGATATGCTATTGGCTCCTCAGTGTACAACTCCTTATCATGCACTGTTTAGTCTAAATATTATTCTCTTCTGCCAGGTAAATGGCAGCCCAGCGAACATGAATTTGTCCCCAGGAAAAGACAGCAATAAGGACTCCACTACTTTTGTACCTTTGGATTCTGGGGTTGTGATGTTGGCTTCAGCAGGGGGTCCAGCACCAACCTCATTAACGGCCACAATACTGAACCTACAATAAACCAAAGAGACAGGTTTTTGTTTGCAGGTTTCTTTTGAAAGATTGCCTGAGAAACATTTTATCAAGTAGGGCAGCTGCTACAGAAGTGCTTGACTTTTGGAAAACACCCATTTAAATATAATGCTCTGGGAAATTTATAATAAAA
>NW_009200667.1:0-7367 GCF_000690835.1 Fulmarus glacialis
GTGTATGGCAGGAGTACTCTCGTGAATAGGGCTTTCAGTCTAGATCATAAGGCCCGAACGTGTGTGTGCAATGTCCTATCGGCTCACCAAAGCTTATGGATTTGTATAGCCTACAACTCGGGAGCTGGTGTGTTTCTACTAATGCTGCTTTGGCAACTGGCTTTAATTTTTTGTGAAATCTGACACGGCTGTTGTAAGGCAAGTGCACCGTGAGCTGGACGAACTGTGGGAGGATGCTCTTATCTGCCGTGGTTTTGTATGTTAACAGACTTCACTGCTGTGCAGTGGTGGCAGTTACGCTGCCCAAACCCCAGAGATACTACAGAATTAAAGAGGGGAGAATGCCTACGGGTTATTTCTCTTTTTTTATAAATTACTTAATTTGAGGTAAAGAAGAACATTGGTATAAAATAGCCTTTCAAATACGGCAGTCGTTTACTTGCTGTGTCAGCAATATGTCTGAAAGAAAAGGCATGCTCCGTAACCTACATTTCAAAGGTCACAGTGCTACTGCTCCAGGCTTTTGAAAATCACAGTTCGAGCCAGCATCATGGCTGGTTTGAAGATTTGGTCTGTTTTGCTGGTTATACTATACCTTTTCTGTCAAAGATGTATCCCAAGTGGAATTTCAACACATGTTGAAATAGGTAAGACATGTTCAGAAATGAATTTTCGTGTCTTTTGGATTGCTTGGGAAGAGAAGTAAATTCAGATTCGGCTGGAAAGCAAAGGGAGGAAATAATGTTAAAGTAATGAGCATTCTACGTCATTTAAAAAAGAAGTGAATAACACACAGGATAGTGAGTAGTTTGGTTTTGGAGTTTGAAACTTTACTGTTTTTAGAAGCAAAATGCTTGAACCGATTTGGTTTCGTATTTTTCTGTCTTCTAAAACAGGCATTATGTAACTGGAATGTTTGTGTCTGTGAGTCTTACGCAGACAGGGTTTGGTTTGGAGAAAAAAGAGGAATACTTTACGCAATTTATGGGGTTGTTATGTTTAAACTAGAGACTAACACAGATCATTTGTGGTAGCTCTGTTTTCAAATCACCGTGTATTAATTTTGCCATACCTGCATAAAATAGAGAAAATGCTGTAATGTGTTTGTATCTATGACTATCACAATGAAAATTTTGTGCTGTGTCTCTTTCTGGTAGGTGGCTATCTGTAGCCTGAACAGCCTAGATTTGTAGGGAATGAAGGACAGAACTGGGTGAACATCAAAGTGGGGAAATACTTCTGCTTTTAATTTCTTGTTTGCATGTGTTATTTTTAAAATCTGGTTTCCGCTGTAGTTCTTGTAAGGACACTCATGAGTAGTGTGAGGTTATTCTGAAACGTTTACTCATAATAAATTGACAGTTTTAATTGTTTGTTCTTCTGTTTCTGATGCTAAATCCATTGCTCAAACAGATAGTAAAACGTATGATGATGTCTTTATTCAGGTAATCTTCTCAGACTTTAAGTACTGAAATACATGCAACTTTGAAAAGTTAAAGCCTGGGATTATTCATGGCATTCATTTGAGATTATGTTCCCTTACTGAGTATTGTACCCTTGGTCAGCATCCTGCAACTATTCGCTTTTCCTAACGATATGTCGAGAAACCCACAATAATCAGTAGGAGAAGTCAAACTGTCTGAAGCGCATACGTCTTTGCAAGCTGGGGACTCTAATTACTTAGAGCATGAGCTTCTGAAAATGTGAAATAACAGATTTGGCAGAATGGAGTGTGTTTGCAAGAAATCTACAAAGACAAAAAAGAGCGTTCGGATCTGTCCCAAAGCAGTCATTTTTTTCTAATCAAGGAAGCATATTGCAGAAAACCTGCATTTATATAACTTAAAGATCTTGGTTGTCTGAGGAGTAGTGTGTACACTGAACTATTGAGTCATAGTTCACAACAAATTTTGTCCATTTGTCTGAAAATGACATTAAACTGGGTTCAGCTCTGATTTTGCTCAAATCAGTGCTTTTATTAATATGCAGATAAAAGTCCATGATGATTAGATACTGAAAGTTATTGCCAAATCCAAACAGTGAGTATTCCAGGAAAATAACCCAAACTGTAGAAAGGAGCTCCTCCGACTCAAAACTAGCACCTAACTCTATCCTGGGTAGACTTCTGAAAGTACTTTTAAAACGGTGTGAAAAGCTCTGCCTGTTCAAAATGTTGATCATGTTCGGTGTGCTCAGCAGAGCTGTGCTGTGTCCTACTTGCCATGGCCTTGTTGCTGGAGGCAGGTCTGAGTGGGGAGGCTCTTCCCCCCACCCAGGGGCTCCCGTCAGACCCAGAGGGCTCTCTGGAACTGTGGGGATCCCTCACGAAATTCGTTGTAAACGTGAACTTCTAGGTCCTGGGCCCACGTGAGTAATGAGAGAAGTCGGGGGGGGAGACAGGAAAAGCAAACTGCCAAACTGAGAGTCTCCCACACTGGAAATAGAGAGGTGTGTTGAAATGGCTAAGCCCTAAAACGGTAGACTTTTTTTTATTGCTATTTTTAAGTTATTCCTGTTTTGGTGCAAGATTGGTCCTTAAGTTATCTTAATGTGTTTGTATAAGGATGGTTTAGCTCAGTGAGTAAAATTCAATGTGAAAGATCGTTCAAACCCAAACCATTTTGTCTAGATCTTATTCCAGAATGAGAGTGGGGGTTTTTTGTGATGCGATTTATTTGGTAAGGATCAAATTAAATTCAGCATATTCTGGGTTATCTTGATCAGTCTTAGTTTGTAAATAGCTTTAAGTGAGGAGTAAAATTTTGTGTGAGAAGGCAAGATGATAACCAATACATGCAGTTTCAACCAAATAATTTTAGAGGCAATGTTGGGTATTTTTAGAACAGTGTTAATAAATTATCCCTGGGATCTAATATTAATTAGAAGGAGACTTAATAAAGAAAAGTGATGTCAGTTTGTTTCATTCTTTTGTTAACGCTTGCTCAATAAATATTTTGGCAGCCAGAACGTCTGCCTATTCAGTGAATAAATAGTATTATTTACTTCGCTGACTTTAGTTTTTTGTTGGTTTTCATACATGTTAAAAATTAATCAAACACCCACGTTGATTCCTGAGGTACCTTTTTCAATGTTAAGGGCAACAATGAAACTGAATGCAATTCATGTGGGTCCTTTACAGCTAGAATTTTATGATCCGTCCTCTATGCACTCTGGGTGTGATCCGTGTCAGTTCACTGCTGTAGCTCAATTTGGACACGGGGAGTTCCTTTTCCCTGCAATTAAGCACTTTTGGCTTTGTTGGTCAGCTTCGGAGCTGGGGACTAGAGAGAGACCGATGAGACCTCGCTGTCCAGATGTGCCAGAGAAACAGCATTTCCTTATTAGCTCCCTAGGTGAGAAAACACACCCTCTCGCACATACAGCATTTTCTGAGAAATCATGTTTCATGCACCTGTGCCACTTGGCTTAGATATGACGATGTGGTGTATTCTGTTTTGATGATGCTTCTAACAAAACATGGGCCTGACCACAGTACCTGTAAATCAATACTTCAATATGTTGTTTTTCAGCACATAGAGCTCTGGAATTTTTCATTAAGCGTGAAGGGAATGTTAATTATAGACAGGTAGGAAGCATATTATTGCTTAATTGTGTATGCCTTTCTTCTGAGCATTTTTCTGTCTGTCTTCTTGCCTTTCTTTTCTTTATTATTTATTTTCAGTAATATGTGTGTAACTATTGTGCCTAGACTGTATTTTTACCTTGTTTTGTTGAAAATCATTTGACTCCTCTGAATACTATTGCAAATATGTAGTAATTATAATAATGTGTATATACTGTGTGTGGTTTCTCTCATTTTTTCCCGTCATCTTAAGTCGTACCCTCCGTGGGTAGTTGTATTAGAAGAATCAGTAGAGGACTTTTTGGAAAGGAGATTTAGTAAACATAAGGATGGCAAAATGACAGCAAGGTTTTGAATTTAGTCCACCACATATATCATTTAACCAATTTCTGATTCGTGCAAATAGCTTTTTCTTTCATGGGCTTTATCCAGCAGAGCACTGTAAGCATGTGGGGAGTTTTCATAAACGGATGAACAAAACACATGTGTGTTTAAAACATTTTTGATATCCTTTAGCACAATGCAAAGACAACCATTTTATATAATTTGATCTTTTATCAAAGTAGGAGATCACTCAAGGGAAGTATTCACATTGTCCGCTGTAGACAGCTATGCAGAGGATGGAAGATAGCAGACCAGGCTTTGTGTCTAGTCCAGGAGGAGGAGGGCACCTTCACAAGATGACTTCACCAGTACCTAAGTTAGATCATAGGAATACTTTCCTAAATGGCCTTTCAAAATACAGTGTATACTGATTAGTTTAGTTTCACTTACAAGCCTTTTGGCGAGCGGGGCGGAATGATGGGGGATGGTGATGGCACTGAGATAACGTATTTACAAGATAGTAGTTTGTATCTTGCTGGATACATCAATATCTTCAATACTGGCAGTGAACTGTGGTTTTGTGCTGTGCAATAGCGTTCTGATTCCTTTTTTCCCCCGTCCTTTTCCCAGTTATTACTAAACCACCAAGATGCATTTCAGGCTGGGAGCATTTATCCTGATGCCTTTTATCCTTCAATCTGCAAAAGTGGTAAGGAAAGCTTTATAAGTCCAATATTGTAACAACTGTATTTTTATGTGAAAATCCTACAGAATTTAGTAGGGTTGAAAATAATTACATTGTAAGAAATTAAGTATGGCCAAAAATACCTTCCTGCAAAAACATCTACCATTTTTGTTAGTATTTTGAGCCTTTTTGTAGAACTATGTAAGAAAATAATACATTTGAAAATGTTTTAAGAAAGTAACTTTTGGGTAAATTTGACTATTTACTGTGTAGGGCAATTTGATAGAAGGATGCTGTTTGACTAAATTAGGTCAGATGACTGAGTACTGTCTTGAAGAGAAATTGAAAGGACAAAATGATCTTTTTTCAAAGTCTTGGGGAAAGCCTAGGGCAAATTTCTATATTAGGAAGTATTAGTTTCTATCAGATCAGTCACAAAGATGATAGGAGAATATAAAAAGCTCACAAAACCAAAATAGTCTAGGACTTGCTGGGGGGGGGCAGGAAGTGTAACATCCCAGTTTAAAGCCTGTCTTTTCCAGACTCCTGTCTTCTGCCTTTTCCTGTTTGAAATTATTGTCAGTCTTAGTTTTGGTGCTTGCAGATCTAAAGACTGCACTACAAAATTAGCACTCTGTTGCAGTGGCTGTAAAGAGTATGTCTTGACTTGCAGCTGGTCCCCCGATTTTTCAGCTCTGGTAGGTCAGCTCTTGATCATAATCAGCTTCTCCAGCAACACCAGAGCTATAAAACAGCCAGCTAGGGCTTGCTCCAGGATGTTTGCTACTAGAGTGGTAAATCTGGATAGCGAGCAATTAGTAAATGGGACAAAGACAGCCTGTCCTCCAACAAACAAGCTATTAGGATGTTTAGGCAGATACCAGAGACAAGGCAGTGATACGTAGTTTGTCTGAGGATGTCTCGCCAATTGGTTGTTGATATCTTACTGAAAGGCTAAAGTATGGGAGGTGGTTTATTTCAGTGGGTCATGCAAATTCAGATCCATTAAATTCAAAGTGTTCTTAGGATCTTTGTTTGGTTTGCCTCATCTTTTACATGTTTTTCAGCTGAGTGCCAGTGTCTCCACTTATCTCGGTATTTGTTTTTCCTGCCTCAAACTGCAAAATCCTTGTTTGTCTTTCCAAGGACACTTTCCCCATCTTTTCTCATCGCATGCTCTGCTTAGAGTCTTAAAACACACAGTGGCAGCTAGACTTTTCATTGTTTCTCAGTCATAGGTTGTTGATGCTGACTGCTGTTTATGCCAAGAACAGGCTGCTTGGTTTATATCCTGATGGGCAGGTTGCCCCATCCAGGTTGCCTAACAGGGGATCTTCTCTGTTTTTATGTTGTGGTGCTCAGTTCACATCCAGATTGCCCCTCTGCTCTGGCATTTAATACTGTTTTGTCTCCTGTTGGTCACCAGGTCACTGTTCCTGGTCTTCTGCCTGGCTCTGCTAACATCTTGTCCCAAACTTCAGTCTTGCTTGCCTTGTTTTCAGGGCTGATGTTCTCCTGGGATTTCTTCAATTCCTACCTTAACTTGGTTATATCTATCAACCTCATCTTTCCCTTCTAACAGTTTTGACTTCTGCCTTATAGCAGACCAGTGATCAGAGCCTCTCTATCTGCAGCCTCCAGCCCACATTCCTTCACTAAAATTGGGGTCCATCTTGCCCTGTTTTATACTTGGGCCTCTTGTCAGCAGTCTGCTTAGTCAATGTGGAAGAAACAGGTACCTCTAAAGATCTGAGCTGTTTTAACTGTGTGCCTCTAGGTCAAGAACAAAGCCATCCAGACTGCCTTTCCAGGCAGGAGACAAACTTGGATGTAGAAGTCTACTCTGTGAACATTTAATTTTGGTCTTGCAAATCCCATCCTTACGTTATCTAGTTCAGCTGCACTGTAAAATGTCAAGAGGCCAGGAGGTGGCTGAATCACCCACAAGGTCTGCTCTCTGAGTTTCAGCATTTAGTATGCCTTAATCTTCTGCAGTTTCACAGTTCTGTCTGAGCAAACACATACTCTTTCTCCAAGTGTATTGATGGTCCAAACAATTGTGTCTCCTGCCTACCTTCTTTCTGCTTAGAGAATTTAATATTGTGCTGCTTAGTCTTGTCACATCAGCATCTCTTTGCCCTCAGCTTTATGTAGATACACGGAAATTTTTAGGCAAGGTCACTGTTAGATCCTACCTAATCTCTTCTGCATAAATCCAAGTGAGAGCAATAATTGATGCTTCAAATGAAAACCTGATTTTTCCTGCTTTCATCTGCCCTTCTTCTGCTCCTCCAGTGACTGTATCTTGGCAAGTTTGCCATTCTGTTGAAAATGATGATGACATAGCCCTCCTCTGCCCTGTGGAAACTGATACCTGTCCCAAAGCACGGTATTTTGAGTTCACTGCTATACCCATCAGCTTTTCTGCCATACAATTTGATGCATTCATTTAGTCAACAGCTTTTCTGTCAGCTCTCTTTATCTTCTCCACTTGGGAGGCAGTTTTTCATTGTACTGTACCTACTCACAGGCACAGAGAAAGGAAGCTGGCACAAAATTTTCAGATGCTTTAAACCAAAATCGTGGAAGGTAAATCTGGTATCTCTTTTGACACTATAAATCATATAAAAATACATCTCATTTGGCTCTTCTCACGTAAGTGGATTGTAAAATATGTTGTCTGTACGATATGAAATTGAACAAAAGTCTATGGTTTTTTTCATGGAAAAAACCTTTTCTGTTTCTCTCCCCCTCCCTTTCCCCCTCCCTTTCCCC
>NW_009200668.1:0-866 GCF_000690835.1 Fulmarus glacialis
GCACGCCGGCGGGCTCAAAAAACACGCTTGCACACGCACTGACGCACGCTCGCGCGCGCTCACGGACACGCTTACATGTGCTTGCGCGTGCTCACATGCATGCGTGCTCAAGAAGCACCCTCGAGCACGCTTGCACGCGCTCAGGCGCGCTCACGTGCACTGACACGCGCTCGTGCGCGCTCACAAACACGCTCACATGTACTTGCGTGTGCTCACGTGCATGTGTGGGTGCTCAAAAAGCACGCTTACATGCGCTTGGGTGTGCTCACATGCACTTGTGCACACACACGTTTGGGCACACTTACGTGCACTTGTGCACACTCGCGGACTCGTGCATGCTCAAAAAAACCACGCTCAAACACGCTCACATGCGCTCACACACGCTCACAAGCACGCTTGGGCACACTTATGCACGCCTACACGCACTTGCACACACTCATGCAGCTTCCTGCATGCTCAAAAAACACACCCGGGCACGCTCACATGCATTGATGCATGCTCACACGCACTCGTGCGCGCCCACAAACACGCTCGGGCACGCTTACATGTACTTGCGCACGCTCACATGCAGTCATGCGTGCTCAAGAAGCACGCTCGACACGCTTACATGCGCTCAGGTGTGCTCACGTGCCCTGACACACGCTCACACATGCTCGTGCGCACTCACAAACACGCTCGGGCACGCTCCTGCACACTCATGGACACACGTTCACATGCGCTTGTGCATGCTCACACACGCTTGCGCACGCTCACAGGCGCTTGTGCACACCCACAGGTGCTTGTGCACGCTCACAAGCGCTCGTGCTGCTCACAGGCGCTTGTGCACACCCACACGCACTTGTGCACACCCACAGGTGCTTGTGCAC
>NW_009200669.1:0-5794 GCF_000690835.1 Fulmarus glacialis
ATGATTCTATGATTCTATTCTATGATTTGGGAGCAGTTTGCTCAGCTCCTGCTCATGGTGCTGTCCGTGCCCATTGCATTGGGATGGGAAACGGGTGCGAGATGTGTCAGCTCCCTGCTTTGCTGGGGGCATGCCTGTATCTAAATCTGGTACCCTATGCGTAGCTCAGGGTCCTCAAATCCTGAGAGGTGACGGTTGGGGCAGGAAATGAGTAGCCCTCAACAAGGAGCTGTGATTAAGACAGCTTTACACCACAAGTCTGGCCTGGACAGATACAATAACCCCAGAAGTTGGTGAAATTGTTAGGCAGAGCTTAAGTAAAATAATCTGAAGACAGTGCTAAGGCAGGTGAGATTTTGCGTGGCTTAACGCACAAAACAGAGGAGAAAAGGAGAGGAAAGAATTTTCCCTTGTGAAAGTCTCGGCTGGTTCAATTTCCAGTGACGGTCAAAGAGTTAAAGTGATATGTTGGGAGTTATGAGTGTTTATCTAAAAGAAAAGTGGCAGGTGAAAGGGATAAAATAACACAGTTTGTAAAGCAATGCAATATGTTCGAATTATCCAAGGATCAGAGCTGGAATTTGGAAGGTAATATTGGATAGAAGGAAATGGGAGATGGAGACAGAAATAGGATGGGGAAAAAACAGCTTGAGGTGGCTTCCCCATTGGTTGCTACAGAGGAAAAAAAAGGGGTTGGCATTATTAAGACCATTGTGAATTTGTTTATTAGAGGGGATTTTTATTGTACTTTCAGAATTAGGCTCAGGGCCTCTGCTACATGAGGAGGCAGAACAGACCCTCCCGAGCTGGGTTTGGCTGGAAAAACAGGGGCAGAGTCTGTTACCGTGCCCGAGAACATCCCTGGAAACGGCCGTTGCGCTCAGATGACCTGCGAAACGCGCAGTGCCGTCCCTGACCGAGTGCTGGGATCCTTCCCTTCCTCCTCCGGTGTGCTGGGCTGCGGGTGCTCAGCCCCACGGCAGAATTGGGTTCCTCCCAAATCTCCGATGGGCTGAGCGCTTTCTACAGCAGCAACGAAACAACTGCTCTCCATCTACCCAACCAAGCATCTACTTCTGCTCTTGTCTCCGTAGCATTGGGGGATCTTCTTCGTGGGGACGTGGGCAGGTGGGTCTTGGCACCATGGGAAGATGCAGGGGATGCAGCTGGGAAACTGTACTGCTAGGAGAGCTCGGGCACCTCCTCTTAAATCTGTGGCAGAGCCATGCGGGAAGATTTCAGGTAAATTTGTCCCACTGCCCTCACTCTTAACTGGCTTGTACGACCTCGGCTTCATCTGCTCTCCAGTCACCATCCTCACTAGTCCAGAGCTCAGCTTCTCCTGGGCTGTCTGCCCGGTTCTGGGAGGTTTCCAGCTCATGCTGGCTGTGAAACTCAGAGAGGGCTTGGGGAAGTTGCAGCACCTCCACCACTGCCTCTGTCCCAAGCCTCCTGCCTGGACAGGCTCCCCAGCTCCAGAATCTCCATTTGCCTCCTCAGCCACATCTTCGTCCTGACCTCGGCTCCTCTAGATGGTATTGTTGTCACCTCCAGCATCTTCACCTGCTAAAGCCTTTATGTTGGCAGCTCTTTCTCGGCCATGGTATTGGAAGATCCCCTCCCACTGCATGACTGTCCTCTCTTATCAGGGCTTCTGTGCCTTTGATGCTCACCAAGGAGAACAGGATAGTGTTCAAACCTCCGTGTGGTTTGCAGGTACAACAATAGACACCACCCTTCTCTAACCAAGAGAAGGTAAAAGGAAGGAGCCCAAGAGCGGAGTCTAGTTGATGCATTGACTTCCTGAATCTGCAGGCAGCCCAGAGCAAGGTCTCCGAGGTGTACCATCATCCCAGCGTGCTTCTTTATCAGCCTGACTTTTCCTAGCTGCAGCACGTGGAAAATGGAGATGGCAAAGTGACTTTATTGAGAAAAAAGGACACAAAGGACTCATTTATTTTGCATCTAACTCAACTCTGAGGCCCTCCCAGATGTTCCGGGTTTCTTGGTGGAAATGAAACGGCTGCAGATTTTCCAGCTGGCCACAGAAAGCAGAGCACTTACACCAGGCCAAGTCCCAAATGAGCTATCTGCAGGGCTTCCACTGCTGCTGTTTCACTTTGGCTGTTCTGCCTTTCCCCACGTTCATCTCAAAGTTCATCTTTCTTAATAGCATCCTGGGAGTCCTGTCTGTCCCACTCTCCCCCTTGTGATCCCAGTCACCTGGAGAGTATGCATCTTACTGCTGTGCCATGGGTTGTTTTTTCTTCCTTCTTTTGCCCCGTCGGTTACTTGTTCATCCTGCTTTCCATCCAGACCTGGTGTCTTTCTTCGCTTGGCTTTGATGAAACAGCAAAGGTGTGGCACCATCACACCAGCTTCCATGAATGCGAGAGGCAGCCCTGGAGCTGCAAGACCTCCTTTTCCATACCCAATTGTCTTTATTACTGCAAATCTAGTGAGGTCTACTGATGGACTTGGAACAAGCCTGCCTTTTGCTCCAAAACAAAGCAAACCAGGTGGAAGGAAGCATGGCTCATTGCTAATGAAGCAAAAGAAAAAGATGAAGTGCTCAAGTTCAGCTGACTTTCCAGAGAGAGGACTTTGCTCTAGGGTAGAAAGCTGCACCATGAAGCCTTCTGAGATGCGTTTCCTACAGCCCCCCATGAGCCTGGAGAGTGCTGTTACCGTGCAAAATAAGTTAAATATCCTGCTGTAGGTAGAGACTCCAGAACATCTTCATGGTGTCCTTGGAAGTGGCTGCAAGCTGACGGTCACCCTATGGTTGGCCTCAGATAGCTTGTCTGTGCAAGGTCTGTTACCCCTGGTAATTCTGTGAGGCAACATGAATATTGATGTTCCTTTTTTCCTGAATTCCAGATTTTTTCACTCTTCTAACTGAGCTGCATATAAACCACAGTGTCTTGACCCCTGGCTCTGACCGTGTTTTATATTTCTTGGTCTTTCTTGGACATCTTGTTTTATAGCCAAATTTCAAGTTTGAAGGTATCTATAATCCTGCCGCATTGAATTTTCTGCACAACTTCCTTCCTGGACAGTAGCTCAGCAAGCAGCTTTTTGCAGTACAACAGGGTGCCTGAACTGTCTTTTTCAGAAGCAGGCTGAAAACTCCTTTTTAAAATTTCTAATTCTTGGGTTCAAGAATTCGCTGATAAACTTCCACACACCACCTTTCTCCTTCAGAAAAGTTGAGATTTTGAGGCTGTAAATTGCATGCGTTGTCAGGTGCTGAGTCTCTTGGGTTTCTTTGGTGGGAACTGTAGATAAGAGAGAAGATGCAGGAGCACTTTTGGTGTCCTACATCCTTTCTTGGCCATGGCAATTTTTCTTACAGTTCCTTAACATGTGGTGGGAACAGATCATGCATCTTTTGTTTCTGGACCAGCAAGGCAATGCTTGTACATACATGTAGTTGAAATCATCTTGCAGGCCAAAAGATGGGAACTGGAAAAGCTGATGGCTTCTTGGGTTATGGTGTGGGGAAGAAGTCACAGTTCTGCTGAGCTCCTGCTTGGTGAGCAGTGGTCCTGTTCTGGCAAAGAGTGCGTGAGACCATCTTCTGGGCACCTGGGGATGTTAAGGCGGGTGAGAGAGGTGACCAGCCATCTCGGTTTTGGTTCCTGGTCTGTACACCAGTAGTCACCTGGAAAGGGAGTTTATCTAACTGGTGGTTGCCTGCTCTGCAACCCTGCTTGACAGCGTTCTTTTGGAAGGGGCTGAAGGCAGCGGTGAGACCTTCTCATGGTCTGAGTTTGGCTACCACCCAGCTCAGGGAGGCTGGGACATCTGAAGAAACAGGACAGTGCATTTTCCAACCCCTTCTTACTATGCCTTGCTATAATAGCTCTCGCTTGCGGTGTGCATGCGGAGGAGCTCACACGGATGTTTCTGTCCCGTCTTGCCTCTGCTTCGCGTGGCCGCAGGTATGGGAGCAAAGCCGCGATAGTGTAACAACTGTCCTAGATCAGAGCTGGAGGAACAAGTGGGCTCAACAGCCGCTCAGGGTTTTTGGGTGGTTTTCTTTTTTTTTTTTCCACACTGCTGATTCTAATTAAGGCTTGCAATTTGTGCTTTTGGAGGTCTGGAAGGAGAGGACCTCTGATGTACGATTTAGCTGCTTTGGACCAAGCGTCTGGCGTTGAGGCACTGCCCAGGGCAGGTTGGGGATCTGCAGTGGTACAGAGACTTCTTGCCACTTGCTCATGCGCTCAAGGAACTATTCACGGTCAGATTTGGGATGGGGGGAGGAATGTCTCGCCAGGTCAGGAGGCCAGCCTAGGTCCGAGCACGGGCACAAGGACAGGGCTTGTGTGTGGCCACATCTCTGGGACCCCTGAGGAGGGGCTCTGCGGCTGCAGAAACATCCCGAGCATAACCTGCGAGAGATGAGGAGGGGAGCGCCTGGTGCAGGCGCTGCTCGAGCGCCAGCGGCGAGCAGGGTCCAGCCTAAATGCCGAGATGCGGGACCTGATCCTCAGCCCGGCTCCTGCTCCTTCCTCCCCCTCCGCCTGCACGGGGTGTTACGATCCAGTCTAAGGCAGGTTGCACAATTTATTTTCCTGTACTTAAAGCAGGATTTTGGCAGTCAGGGTCGGGAGGCCTCTCTGAGGAGCGCTGGCTGGGCGCCCTCCCGCTGTCACGGGATCGCGCTGCTGTCAAAGGCTCTGCTCCGCCGGGCGTCCTTCAGCGTGGCCTTCTGCCGCGGCTTCGGGGCCGATGGAGGCAGCGCCCGGGCGGCCAAGACACCACTGACATCTCCAGCAAGTGGAGGTGGGAGCAGTGGTCACCCCAGCGTGGGTGCTCTTACGCCAGACTGAGGTGAGACCCATCGTTTCCAATTCCCAGGATGTGGCAGCTCTAAGAGGGACACCATCCCATCCTTAAAGCATCTTTTCTCAGTGGTCCCAGGCTCTTGTTTCCTCCTGACTCCATCACCTGGCTTCCCAGCAGCCAGCTGGTAAATTCATGTGGATAAAGGGAGAGCGGGAGATACGGGAAAATTACTGTGGTCACCGCTGCAGGAATATGCAGTAGGATTTGCTATTACGTTCGCTGACGGTGTAAGGGAGGGAAAGGATGCGAGTGCTAATTCGTGTTCTGCATGAGCACTATTAATGTCATCCACGGTGATTTAATTGCTTTGCGGGGAGAGCGGGTGAGGCTGAGCATGCCCAGGGAGGGAGGATGAGATAGTTGGGAATGATGAAAGTGTTCATGGCCAATAAAGGGCACGAGGGTGATGTGGCCAAAACAGCTGGAGAGAAACATCAGCTCTGCCCACGCGCTTGGCCGGGCTCAGACCGGAGGGCAGAGAGTTGGCAAACGTGAAGCCCAGAGCATGGAGTAGCTGAGGTTGAAGGTACGTGACACGTGGGGTGGGTTTTCCAGGAGAAAAGGTGAAGAAAAAAGAAGGAGCGGAAGATGATGGTGAAGTTGTGAGTTTGGGGAATGGGAAAAAATCATGGAGTTACCCATCCGCTGGAGCAGGGTGGGGAGGACTTGGAGGGGATGTCCTGTTTTTGCCACGATGATCTCGAATTGGCAGTGGGACATCCAGGAAGGTTTATGAGCGGGAGAGGCTGGGTGGAGATGTCAGCCTGCGAGTCCTCGGAGGAGAGATGAGCTCACCAGGGAGAGGGTGTCAGGGGGGCTGAGGACGAGGACCGAGTGCCGAGTGTGTGGGGCTGGGACAGGGGCGAGCGTGTGGCAGGATGGGGTGGTAGGGAGGGACTTAGTGGGATGTTCACCAAGCTGGGCGGGAGTGTTGATCTGC
>NW_009200670.1:0-8819 GCF_000690835.1 Fulmarus glacialis
AACCTTAATGATTCTATGATTCTAATTGAATAGGTACTTCTGGAAGCAGAAGCAAGAGATTTAGTGACAAGTTAGAGTTTGCCAAATTCAGTTCATTCCCCTGCCCAAAGAATAAAATGGGAACTAACACTTAAGTTACTTGAAAAATTCTAGTTTCCCCTGATAAATCACATATCTAGACAAAATACCCAATTAAACAACTCATTGAAATAAAATATGTCTCTCTTTTTTTTTCCTATTGCTCTAATATTTCATTTTATAGTCTCGATAACATTTTCAGGTGTATAGTTACCGCAGAAGGATTACACATTTAATCTGAAGTCATAACTGAAAACTCATCACTGGGAACCGAGGCCAGGAACATTTCTGACTGCCAGGGAGCAATACAGAGCTTGGATTCTTGAGACCCTCTAGCAGTATGCATAGATATCACTCTTCTATACAAAGGGAATAATGAATGAAGGTTCACAATTAGAGCCATCCTGGTAACAAGCTTTTTATTTCCTAACCCTCTCATCACCAACCTATCTGGATTATAAAAATGTAATCACTTTGTGCTGGTTTTGTCTGGGGTAGAGTTAATTTTCTTCATAGTAGCTAGTATGGGGCTATGGTTTGGATTTGTGCTGGAAACAGTGTGGATAACACAGGGATGTTTTCGTCACTGCTGAGCAGGGCTTACACAGAGCCAAGGCCTTTTCTGCTTCTCACCCCACCCCACCCGCGAGTAGGCTAAGGGTACACAAGAAGTTGGGAGGGGACACGGCTGGGACAGCTGACCCCAACTGACCAAAGGGATATTCCATACCATATGGCATCATGCTCAGCATACAAATCTGGGGGAAGAAGAAGGAAGGGGGGGACGTTCGGAGTGATGGCATTTGTCTTCCCAAGTAACCATTACGCGTGATGGAGCCCTGCTTTCCTGGAGATGGCTGAACACCTGCCTGCCAATGGGAAGTAGTGAATGAATTCCTTGTTGTGCTTTGCTTGCGTGAGCGGCTTTTGCTTTACCTATTAAACTGTCTTTATCTCAACCCACGAGTTTTCTCATTTCTACCCTCCTAATTCTCTCTCCCATCCCACCAGCGAGGGAGTGAGCGAGTGGCTGCGTGGGGCTTGGTTGCCGGCTGGGGTTAAGCCACAACACGCTTCTCCGTATTATTTTTCCCTGTTTGTTCCTGGCGGCAATGCCTGTACAGTTTGCTAGACTACAGGCCTGGAAGAAGGCTCAAGATCAGTATTTGGTAGGTGCCACTCTACATATATATTTCTGCCCATAAATCATCTGTGCTTCATTGCTGCATGACCACCTGATCTCAAGGCAGCTGAACTTACGCACCACAGGCACTCTTGCTGTTGTTCCTCATGACATCAGACACCTTAAAAAGTATCATTCAGCCAACTTGTCTCAACTGCATCTCATACGTAATGTCTCTGCACGACACCATACCTAGTGGCAGACTTGGTAGAGCACATACATCTGTACCTAACCTACCTACAAAGCAATCCAAAGCCATGCTATGGAACAGAACCGACTCGGGCTTTCTTCCTGACACAGCTTGTTTCTTGCGTTGAAGCCTGTGGATGCAGATAAGCAGGCTGAACGTCACATAAGGTTCAGCCATAGCACAAGTTGTTCTGGAAATTTTAACCATAACACAAAGGGTGAACAACTACAGAACAAGCATAGTGAGGAAAAGAGAAGAGAAAGAACAGCGGGGAGAGAAAAAGGGATGGAAATATACATATCCTCAGAGGTGCAGGAACGGAATAGAAGAATAAAGAGGTATTCAAAATACATCTCTGAATTATAACTAAACTGAAGAGAGTAATAATACCTGTAGAACCTGAAATCATCATTTGCACAGATCTGTTACAACACTTCAAACAAGCCTTGCCAAGGAACCACTATCCTAGCTAGAGCTGAACAGCTGTGTTTTTGTTGCCACAGACAGATATGAGTGAACTCCTAGCAGCAGATTACCCATGTTACCTATCAATCAGTCACTTTCCATGAGTTTGAACAAAGGCACCTGATCTTGTTGTTGTCACAGCATTGTTCCACTCTGTCAAACTATGCTTTCCTGACTGCTTTCAGATCCAAGAGCTATGCCACGGGACAATATGGAACTGCAGTGATGAGGGTATTCTTTGCAAAAATTATTTGTTTGATGTAAACAGATTTGTACTTCAAGCCACATGCAGTATCTGTCTTTCCCCCCCCTCCCCAGAGAATGTAATACTTTTTTTATATTTTATTTTCCCACTGCAGCACATTACTGAAATGCAGAGGTCTATTATATCTAATCCCACACACTCTCCATACAGGACACAGGATCACAGAGAGAAGTGTTCAGAACTTCAAAAACGCCAGACAGCTTTTAATCCTTATTTAGTTCCTTTCTGTATGTATGTTATAACTCCTTTTTTAATTAGAAACTACTTATTTTCCACAAGACCCCTGCTTAAATCAGAAACTCAGAAAGGACAGCAATTGCTTCCTGGTTGACTAGTCAATATTTTGCTTCCTATTCATCACTCATTTTGTGACCTCAAACTTTATTTACTACCTGCTGTTCAGACTCTGCTATAAAGACAGAATTATTAATTCCCTTAATAGATTTTTCTATAGCTCTCATTATTCTGGCATCCAAGTACTTCACAAAAAATAATAATGGCTACAAAAACTCATGAGATGAAAAGATATTTATCCCATTCTACAGACATAGAACTGAGGAAAAGAAAAAGTAAGACGTATAGGACTTAAGACACCTAGAACCAGGTTTTTCAGAGTAATTGATTTCAGGTAAGTATTCATATCTTTATAGAACACTGTGCCTTGTCTCTCCATACGGTTACTTTGAACAGTTTTACCTCCAGCTCTTGCAACTACTCTACTATTACATGAAGACCAGCTTTATTATTCCAATAGACTTTCTGTACAGCAAAGTAATTGCACCAGATCATGTCTGATTCTTATGGTTATTTTCTCTGTAGGTTCTTGAGTGATTAATAAAATATCTGACCTTATGGTATAGCCTCTCACTGGAAGCACTGGTTTATGATTCCCATTCTAAACTATACCGGCCACCTACTTCCGCAGACCCTGCAAGCCCTAAGAGTTCCATCCTGACGGCAAGTTTTGCTGATGCTAACGTTTTCCCTTAATGTTTTAGGAAACTCAATTTTAAAAATTCAAGAAGTACCTTGAGGAAGAAAAAGCAAGCAACTTCATTAATTTGAGGTATTCACCTTTCCCTCTCACCTCCTTGAAGAAAATGGAGCATAAAAGAAAGAAGCTAAATATAGCATAACAATAACTCAGAAGAAACTAAGCACTGCTGCTGAATGGCAGGCAGAACTAACACACAAAACCTCCATTTATTTACAGTACTAAAAGATTCCTTTTATTCCCCAAAAGGGATAGCCAAAGACAGTTTTATATCAAGATATTCTTCCTTTCCCCCTTCCCCATACTCTTAAGAGAAAGCATGTTTGAGAAGAGGTGAGTTACATCAAGCATACTGCTACCTCAGTAAATAGACAGAAGTCAGAAATGTCACCTGCTAGAATCTTTCACCAACTTCTCCTTTCCCTTCCTTTTATAGCTAATTTTAGTTTTTTCAGTTGCAGTTAGTATGTAGATGCCTTACGCTGGGTTCATCTCAGACCTCACTGTCTGTAAATAAGGTATCTCACTTAAGTTCATTGTCTAGACTGTACATAAATCAAGAGCTATCAGACTCAAACACCTTCTTCAGGACAGGGTAAGTCAACATCTAGAACTACATACGCATTTACTACACAGTCTGGATATCTAGGCTTCACACTTAACTTAAAATACCGAAGACAGAAGAGATAAACATACCAACTTACTTTCAAAGTATAAGCAATCAGACAATAGGCAAGCCTAAATTTTTCGCAACTATATTTCAAGCCAAAAAGCCCAGCTAAAAAATGCAGACATACTCAGAACTATAAAATTAAGCAGCCTTCTTTAATCCAGGCAAGTTGAGAAAAACAAACAGACCCTAGTTAATTGTCACAAAACTTTCATAGGCAATGTCCATTTTAAAAGAACAGCTGTTCCTGAACATTAACCTAGTCACAAACAATTTATTTTCCCTACCTTTTAGGTTAACAAGCCTTTTCTTCTGCTCATCAGGTCAGTCCCCTCTAGCCTCCTTAAACTAAAGGAGAGAAATACCAGTAACAGTAGAGAAATCCTCTAGTCACTGCAGCAACAGCAAATATAATGATTTCCAGGAATCTGGTCTGAGCAAAGGCCTGTTAAAAACAGGAGCACAGCACAGGTGTGCCAGTAACAGAGCTAATGAGCAGCACATGTTTTCAGTTTAAACGCTTAATTTAAAGCCTCTTCTGAGCCAGGAAAATCTTGGGAATGGAGATAACAGGCAATCAGTGACCCTGTCAGCCTAAGAAATCAAGATTTGAATTCAGTTTTATTGCCAGTATACTGCTAGGTCAGTATTTACTGGGTGGTATTTATTTATTCCATGGAGAAAAAATGATGTTTTTATAGTCACATCATCTAGAAAGAATTTCTGAGAGTAACACCAGAATGAAGAAAGGCTTTGAATTGTTGTGCACAGTCATACTGCTTTACCCTACACTATATCTCATTAACTTGCTTTACCTAGAGGCTGAGAACAGCATTAGGGTAATAGAGACCGAATAAAGTGTATCTTGTATGTACTTGTTAATTGTCCCATCTTGGACTTAACCCATGCCATTAAGTTCCATGCCAAAGTGATTACAAGCTTATTCAGATCAGAAGAGATTTGGTCTCATTCCATTGCTGCAGAGACAGCTAAAGGTCTAGCAGCTTTCTGCCCTCTTAGCTCCTCGCTTTGCGCTCATATGCTGCAGCTTCTGATAATGAAGGGAATTATCAGAATTTCGGCAAGCCACTGTGACAGAGAACCTTAAACAGTAATTAACAGGTGACTGCTTCCAGCCCCTTCTTCTGCTTTGTCCTTTTAGAGATGGGGAGGAAAGGATGGAGCACAGACCGGCGAAGAAACAGGAAAATGTGGAGACAGGACCGAAAAACAGGGACAAATAAAATCTGAGAGCCCTCCCAAAGCAGGAAGAAGCATCCACATACATGGTATCCGTCGCCTTGTCTAAAGTATCTCTGCCTTTCCTTAAGGGCCTTGACAGGACAGAATTAAAGCCTTTTCCTAAAGACATCAGAATTTTTTCTACAAAGGAACAGGAAATTTTGGAAGAAGGCCTCCATATGATGGAACACTTTACGTCTGGAAACATCTCTATACCTTCCTACTGCTAGCTTCCCTCACTACTGCCAAGTGGGAAGAAGCGCAACAAGAAGAGCCTCCTGGGCACAGGCGAAACCTCCGCCTGATTTGAAGTGGGGCCTCCAGCAAAACTCTGCTCGAAGGCCCTTGGCCGGCTCGCCCGGAGCGGCAGCCGCCTCCGCTCTGCGGGCGTTTGCTGCCTCCTGCTGCCCGGCGCTCGGGATGGCGTTCTAATTTACGGAAGGGTGGCTAATTTCCAAAGAACCCAGGGCTAAATTTAGCATCTAGTGCCAAAGAGGACCACAAATTACGGGGATTAACACCCAAGTCGTTAATGCTATGTGCTCAGATGTTGAATATGACGGTTGAAGAGGTCAAATTGCTGCTTGAATGAGTTCCTGGAACTTGGGTTCTGCTAGAATGGAAGCTACAAATGCCATTTGCGTGAAAAGGATTACCTCTCCAGCCCCTGGTTTCTTGACACTCAGGAGATCCCATGACATGCTATGGTACTTCCTGTACTTCCCTGTGTTAAGTTTATTAGGAACTAGAAAAAGCGTGGTGCTCTAACTAGGCTGAGATGTTGGCAGAGCTGCGCTTTGTTTCATCAGAATTCCCCCTCTTCTTCCTTGCTTAAAGAGAGCACTTAAAACATACCAAAGTTAGTTGCATTTCTGGGTCAGAGAAATGCAGGCGTCAGGCTGACAATAAGCTTATGTCTCATAAATGCCTACACACTCTTTTGTATATTTTAAAGGTCCTCATTAAGCAAAGATTGCCTTTTCATCAATAGCTACTCTGTTGATAAATACCTAGTTGTTCCTTGACTGCTGTCTGAATTCTTTTTCTCTTTTGCTAATATTTTTATTAGAAATGGACTTCGAAGAATCCCCTGAGGTTGTTTGTTTTGGTCCACAGAAATAGATTGCTTTTGTAAAATGGGGCAGAGATGACTCTGTATTTAAAGTGTGGCAAATTCTTTATCTAGCTTTAATTTTTACATAAACATGTTTTTAGAAAAATGGATTGCTTTTTATGGGATAGGTTTAAAGTATATTAAATGCCATAAATCTTTGTCTGTAGAGATCATATTCAGAAGAGATAGATTCTAAATGAATATATTTTATTAATGTGGAGAAGTTTAAACCAGTCATGACAAGAAGTCTTTTAGAAGTTGCTGCAAATGAAATGTTTATGCTCAACTTTTCTCCTGACCCCCCTACCACACACCCAATCCTCATTCAATCCCCTATTATTAGAAATTGAAAGGGTTACTTTACCCAAAACAGAGGATTTTCAGATATTAAACTTTCTTGTAGAGTATTAGATTTTTGGTTATCTCATCTGGTCTTTTGCCAGAATGCTTAGTGCATGTGTTGCTTTAGATAGATAAATGGATAATGACCAATGACTTTAGCTATCAGACTAAAGATCAATGCTCTTAAAAAGCTGTCAGGTAAACAATAAAATTGGTAGACAACACAAACGTCTACAGAAAGTGGGACTAGTGCATAAATCATGCATGCAAGCAAATAATAAATCAGATGGCTATGCATTCTAATAAACAAAGACAGTGGCAATTATGAGACTTACAGTCTTTAGCTGGGAATGAACAGAAAACAGACTTTGGTACAAAAAGTTTAAAAATAACCCCAGACTGGCATCACCAGCAATGAACTCCTCTTGCTGAAGAGCCTGGAAGGCTGATGACTTGCTTTCTGCTTGAGGAAGACAACACTGTAGATCTTTGGACCCAAAAGGAGTTAGCATAACACCAGAGAAAAGGGGTAGATACTAGGAAGATTTTTGGTACAACAGCGTTAGCTGGGATGAGGCCTCTGAACTTATAAAAGTGTTACAATTATTGTAACTGGACTAATGATAATAAATTTGCTATATTTTTTAGTAGGCTGTTAAAAATAATTAGACAAACACTAAATCCTTAGCTCTACATATACAGCATGTTCCCTTTTGCCTGTAAGAAGATTTCTGACTATAACAGCTTGAGCTGGCCTAAATCCATGCTTCTGCTGAAAGATTCACTACCTTCCCCGTAAAGAAATATAAATACTCGTACTACTACTACTATTTCCAGTCACACTGGGTCTATGACTGAGCAGCCATACTCACTATAGCTAGAGAAAGGAAGAGAGGTGGAGATCAAGGAGAGAAGATGCAGGACCATTCCTTGCAGGGCAAAACAGGTTTGGGATGAGTTTAAGCCCAGGTCTGAAACCTCAGTGTTTGTGGCTTCTCCGAGTGGTTTTCTGTAAACAGCATAATTTCATGAAAATTCATAAAAACTCAAGACATATTTCCAAAAGGTAAAATAAAGGCACTTATCCACAGCTGAATGGAGTTGGAGGGAGGCTTTAGAACATTTTGTGTTGGTATTTTGTCCTCACTTCTAATTTCTGTTCGATTTACCACAGCCACATAGTAAAAACCTTATAAAACATAGAGGCACACACAATACAAAAGTCCAAGTTAAACACATTGCATAGTCCTCCATTAAAACAAAAGTCTTTATTCCAAACTATTTTAGGATTTTCTACCGCTGTCTTGTAATTAATCAAACACTAAACAGTAAACAGAAAGCCCACTGAGAGTCCAATGCCAAATATAGTGTGCGTTTTATGCCTAAAATAAACAGTATTGTCAATAATCACAAATTCAATGAGTGAACCATAGCAAAACATAAATCCCTCACTTACAAACACTCCTGCCTCAAAAGTAAAGGGAATGGAGACAAAGGGTTTTAATTTAACATTTATATTAAAAATGCTACTTAAGTATCTGTTGTGTTCTTCAAATAATCCACACAGAAGTATTGCTAATGGGTACTAAAGTTACTCTTCTCATGTAGTAGAGGATGATGCTTTGGGATCAGAACTTCAAGCGGTGATCATTTTTCAGTCTTTCTACTTACTGAAAATCAGTGAGTTTGTTCTCCCAGTCCAAGCACTGCACAAGACTCTAGTTGCATGGAAATGAAATCACCTGTGGACACGCACACGTGGATTTACTTCTGAAAGAAGCCATGGCAAGCAAGGAGAGAAGAAATAGGGGAAGTCTGATGCTTTCCTCTGCTTTACCCTGACATAGTTCCAGGATATGGCCAGGAAACGTACCTGAGTTTGGAAGAGTTCTCTGCATCTTCAGTTCAGACAGAGATTTTAGGCTAGCTGTTTCTACTTGATTTCCCTAGCTCAGGGCTTTGGGAAGGAAGCAGCATGAATATTTGCAAGTTCTAGAAACTCTACGGAAGTGGACAGGCCAGCTGTAGAGTGGAAGTGTGGGGGTGTGCTAGAGATGTACAGAAGCACACAGTATTTTGCATACACCTTATAAAGTGCTGCCATGGGCTTCAGTAACACACACGGACTGATTTTGCAATTAATTTATAATTGAGTAGGCCTGATTTATACTGCACTTCAAGTAAGTTTCACCACATCTCAAAGATGAACTTACCAGTTCTGACCTCAGCTTAGAGGAGCTGGTAGTTAGTGGGCGGGGACAGGAGGGACGGCGGCA
>NW_009200671.1:0-16285 GCF_000690835.1 Fulmarus glacialis
TGTGCCCGGCCCCGCGGCGGCAGCAGCCTCCGTGGAGACGCTGATTGCCTTCCCAGCCTCCGTTTCCCGGCGGCTTCGGAGGCGGCGATCGATGTTCCCGCACCGCGGGACTGCAGAGAGGAGCTGCGTGTCTCGGCCACCGCGACTCCTCTCCCGGGGCAGCAGGGTACGTTCCTGCAGCAGCTCCTGTGTAATGCCATAGCCTTCCTAGGAGCCCCCGTTTCAAGCTTCAGGTCGGGAGAGGTGAGGATGCACACGATTTCCTCCTGCCGCGATTCCTCGCAGTCTGCAGAGCAGATGTGCCTGTCCTCCCTTGCACACC
Organism: Fulmarus glacialis; assembly: GCF_000690835.1. NCBI lineage: Eukaryota > Metazoa > Chordata > Aves > Procellariiformes > Procellariidae > Fulmarus > Fulmarus glacialis. The sequence goes on from NW_009200671.1 coordinate 323, forward strand.
TCCCAGGTGCACCTTAGGAAGCCCACGGGCATTTAGCTCTGCTGGTCCAGAAGGTCCCTTTGAAACTGGCACAGAGAAAGGACAAATCAAGGCCGTTGGAGCAGGTGCAGGTTTAAAATTGCTACAGGAAGATTTGCAGAGAAAATGATTCAAATATAGCGATGGATGGAGAAAAAATAATTGCTGCAATTCTTATTCTGGATGTTCTAGTAAAACAGTAAATTCCTTGCTCAGGGTTTGAGAGATTCCTTGCAATTAAAAATAATTGACAAAATCTTAAACAGGAAATAAGATTACAATGTACCAGGAACCCATGTTTTTGCATCACACACATCACATTGTGATGCACATGTGCACATGTGAACCACTGTTTCACAAGCAAAAGCAAGGCCAGCAGAGTCAGTTGGCTTTTGCACTCTAGTATCCTCTCAGGAGAATGGATTCTGTAATTATAGCAGGGAAACATACTAATTTACAGACTACAAAATATACTTTTCACCTTTCACTATCAACAGAAAAAAAAAATCAATCCTAAATTCTTTTTATATACAGTCAGTATTTTCTAAAATTATACGTGTTGGCTTCAACGCAGCAGCAGTGCCTCGCAGGGGTGCTTCAGTGGTCCACGGAGAGCTGCAGCACTGTCTAAACAACCGAAACACTAGTAAGAAGAACTCCGAACAAAGTCATGATACGGAGGAAAAGCCTCAAGTCTGTGACAGGAGTGAGTTTTGGATGCTTCAGAGTGAAGAGTAAAATGTCCCCGACTGCACCCAGCTGTCCAAATTCTGCTTGTTCTACTCAAGTGAACCCGTTCCCAGAAAACGGACAAACCCAGAGCTGGACTTTTTGCCTGCTGGGAGAAATATCGTCTGGAATAGTAGCTGGTGAGCAGTTTATACTTGGAGTTTTCAAAGGGCCTTATCCGACTCTGAAGTTGGCAGAAACAGGAATAGGCCATGGATATTTAAAATAAAAGGTCAGTGCTGCATGAAACAGCAGAAGCGTATAACTAAGTTTGTCATTTAATAACAATACCTACGCCTCTGTAGGCTTAAAACGCTCTCACATTTTATAATCATTCTGAAATTAAGGCCTAACCACATATTAAAAGAAATTCAAAGTAAATCAGAAAGTTTAGGATCAGATTCCATTCCTAATTACTGTAATTAACGAACAAGTCCCCACAATTTAAGGACTGGTTTGCTCAGGTTTTTTTTTTTTTTTACATAGACCCCTTTTATCTAGGTTAAGAACTTTAGAATAATCTCTTTTTACATGAAAACATGAATTCCATTTCAAATTGTTTTAATATGGTATAAAATGAGGTTCCCAGACTTGGCCAAATAAGACAATTTTTCATCTTTCTATTGTCCCTCCTTTGAAGACAAATAAAATGTTTAGAAGCTGATCATCCCTCAGACAAGCACAAATATGCGTATTTCCACATTCATATCAACAGTGACCAATACCAAATATTTCAAATCTGATGTCAAGAGAAAACTTCCATTCTTGTTGCTTCAGTTACATGTCTCAGGGAGTTAATTTAACTAAAAGAGGAAGGATGTCTGTTGCATACTATGGATCCCTGAAGCAGCATGGCTGTCAACTCTTGAGGGTGCTATTCTTCCATCTCAAAGCAGTTCTTGCTGTCTAGAAGCTGGGGGAGGACTGGAGAAGTGCTCCACAATTCAAAACAGCACCAAAAGTCATTTCTACAAAGTCAGCTGTGCTGGTTTCTGCTAGTAGGGAAGGGAACCGAATAGAAAAACGTAATCGTGGAGGAATGTAAATATCTGCTTTACATAAGTGAATTTTGTGACTGTTAAGAGTTTTTAATTGCACTGGAACATGAAGTCTCTTCATTTCACCCGAACTCGGCTCCTGTGCTGTTCTCAGGCCTTTGACTCCCATGGGCTGCAAAATGAGTTACCTGGCTACAGGATCCAGGCTGACTTTAAAGGCTGCGTGGGCAGTACAGCACTCTGTTTTCTGACCCAACAGCTCGGAAGCATGTACAGAACATGGCATGTGGCAGCCCCGTTAAGAATCAGAGTGCTATCACACATTAAACTAGAATATTTCATTGCTACTGACAACGCTCCAAAATGTCCTGTCTGCATGCAAAACTTCTTGGGGTGAATGCCAGCATGGCCCAACCTCTCTTCTCTCCCACTTGTAGAAGGGGGAGAGAAGGAGACAGATTTGTCTAGGGCAGGGATGGGCACTGTAGAGCAAAAAGGACAGTAGAGCTGTCCTGGAAGTGACAAGGGGACATTATCCTCAGCTGGGCGTAGTGCTGTGCCCCGAGTGCACCAGGGGAGTAGGCAGAGATGGAGCAGCAGTAGTTTCCTATGCGAATAAAAAGCTGGCAATCTACCATCTTACTTCTTGTGGTGTAATGAAACACAAACTTCTCCCCTCTCCTGTGTTTTCTGCCCCAGGGAGGGGAAACATGATACTGCACATAGAAGCTGCCACACACGACAATTTTCAAAGGAAAAGGCTTTATGTGCCAAAGCCTTGGAGGCCGGTAGATCAGTATGCAGCATGGTATGACAAGTCAACAAGGACCTTCCCTTCAGCTGGGCAAGGCAGCTGGTGACTGATTACCATTTTTGATGTGCAGTTTGGTCCAATGACAGATGATTTAATTACTTATCATTACAGCTTTTCTCCTTTGGAGAAACACTGTTTACAACTCCAAGTGAACCAACTCAAATCCATGCTATCTTCCTCCTCTTCCTTTTTCGTATCATTCCCCTTGTCTTCAGGGTCTCTATGACCATGTCCTCAGCCCTTGCTGTCCTTGTGCTCTACTGACTTCTGGCTTCTCTCCTGAGAGCTCAGTCCTTTGCAATTACCAAGCTAGCTGACTGGGAGCATCTTTTCACTTCCATTTGCCTGATTACTGCTCACCTCCATTCAAATGGCACTCATAACCCAATCTGTTTCCAACTTGTCACCTGTAATCATGTACAACCAGTCTGTGATGTTGTAAGTGGTTTATCCATTCACAATTTTTGCATGGTTAATGAGCCATTACATACATAGTTCCTCTTTTATAGTTAGGACATATTTCACTGACCATATTCATGGTGTCCAGAATATTCCAAATGCTTTTCAGGTACAGGATTAAGTTCCATTCCAAAGAACATACAGTTGAAATACCACAAAAAAAGGATGTGATAGTATTGCTCCTCACCTCTCACCGTACTGTTTTCTTCTGCAGTATTAGGCCATCACCTTTGCCTCAAGACTTCCCCAAATCATGTTTACAGTTCTCCTACTGGTATGCATCACTTACCCCTTTGCTCAATATTTGGCCTATCCACAAATCATCCATTCTCTCTCTAGTCTTTTACCTCAGACTAAACAATAACCTCCCTTCTTTCACACCTGAATTTACTTTCCAATCTTCTGTCTACCTTACAAACTTCAGCAGTTTCTCTCATCATGAATAGCTCATGATCTTTAATTCATCCATGCTTACATCTCCCTGGGAGGTGGAGCAGTGTTGTTACTCTCTATTTCACAGCTAGAGAGCCGGGAGATGGGATGACTTTCCAAGACCACACAAGAAATAAGTAGCAAAGCTGAGAATTTCATCTCTCCTATGTCCTGAGCTAATATCACAACCAATGAGAATGCGAAAGTTTGACTACTGCTTCCCTACAAATGAAACACTTTATTTTTCACACACTTCCTTGCTCTTTTTAATTTTTAAGGAGAAGTTTTATCTTGAAATAACTTATTTCTGAAGTGAACTGCCAAGAAAATGTCATTCTTTTCTTTTTGATTTTTGCCATTGTATCCTTAAGGGAGCATATAGGAAATACAGCTTTTTTTTTTTTCTAGACCCTACCCCTAACCTATTGAATGGAGGACTCTCATTGATCTAAGTAGGAACTGGTGCAGCCCCTTAGCTGGCATAAAAATTATGTAGCAGAATAGTAATAGGGTAGTTATGATACTCCAAACTCAGTTCCCAACTCTGCTTTTAGGGGCAGAGTGTTCTCAAAATACTCTCTGAAGATTATAACTCTTAGAATATGGCTGGCTACTTCTCATGGCATTACCCAAAATGTAATCTGAAACCGGAGATTTAACCTCCTTGTAAATCCAGAAAACTGGAACATAGCTTGAACCTGTGTTTGCACGCAGGTGACACCAACTTCAGGCATTTAATTTAGATGCTCTCGGAGTGCCTACATGAGCTATTCAGGGAACTTCGGCTCACAGATCTCAATATCCTGAACTGCACCTAAAACTAGATACCAAAATAACAGGGTCTCAATAGTCTTTTCATGCATAAAGTCAGCTGGACTGCACACCTGGATTAGCATCACTATTTAACAAAATCCTGCTAGTTAGAGCAATAGCATCTCCTCACCTGTATGAGTAATTCACACCGATACCCAAAGCGTACTATGATTATCAGCTCTCCTAAAAATACTCATTTGCAATACTAACTAAAGTAGCAGCTAAGGCTAAACACATATATTGGTAACTGTTCCAGAGCACACCTATGTGGACACTGCAGTGTAACACGGAATCACACAAGAAGAAAATACCCATGTTTGTCTATTATACATGTGTTCTGACTTTGCATTATTCCTTGGAAAATTTTCATGTAGTCACCCTGTAACATTATTCACACCTGTTCTTTCAATGCAAAAGGTAGTTTATGGGGTAAGCATAACTTTGGCAATGTGTAAGGAGACCATGTATAGTCAATCCCAAATCATCTGGTTTTCAGAAGGTACATTTACAAAGATGGGCTAATACATTTTGAGAAGGCTACTTAAGTAATGAGGAACCTTGCCACTGACTTAGATGTTACTTTTTGCTGACCTCAAAAGACTTTCAAAAATTAACTAAAGGGTAAAAATGTGGTAAAAAGTTACATTCTGTAGTATAGTATGGATATGAAAGCCTCATGCTGTCATTCTATAGACGAACACATTGCTGAATCCATGGCAGGCTTCAGCGGGATGAGAACTGCACAAGGCCTCTCGGAGAACTCAAGGATCTGGTGGCCTTTTTACACTTCTCTTACATTGAAGCTATCGTGTGATTCACAAGTCAGACAATGGGATAGCCTCACCACCCAGTAGCTCACAGTTTTTGATTCGCAGCCTGCAGATATTCAATGCTCGAAGTATCTATGGAATTAAGGACTAAGACCTGGAAATCTGAAGATAATACACCTTTGGTGCAACCCTTCTTTTATTAATGTCATAAAGCATTTGACTTCGGTGGCAGAAAGGTTTGGGGCCACACTTGACTCATATTTTAAAATGTCAGTTTTTATAAGTATTGACTCTGTACTAATAGAAAGCACTTTTACTGCTCAGTGTGGATGCCGTCTTGTATCTGAAAATTCTACCTCCCTGTTGAGCTAAACTCAGCTTTCTCTAATTATCCCACTGCCAGCGCAGGGATTACTGGCATGAGTAATCAAAGCAGGAGTTGGCCTACTAAATAAAAAATGTCAAAGGCAGCGAGAGGGAAGGGAGTCACAAGGAAGCTCTGCGAAGTGCTTAGAGTCACTCGGTGACATCACCAATGAATCCAAACCGTGATCAAAGCAACCGCCAGCACCAGGGAACAACAGACGCACAGAGGAAGGAAGCAAGTCAGAGGCAATCTCAGCTTAAAAATGATAGCAGTTTTGTTATCAGTTTCAAGCTAATAATAGCAATACTTCTGGCATCAGAATTTCCCTGACTCTCCTAAGAATAACCACTGCACAAAGATGAGACTTAAGAGGCAGCTTACGCTTACGGGCTGGCATACGGTGCTGAAGTTCCCATCTGCAGCACGTTGACCCTGCCACAGAGTGATTTCACTTCAAGACTGACCATGCAGCAGGCTGATGGGGCAGCACCGGCTCTCCTGCAACCACTGGTGGGTGACGTGAGAAATGGCCCTTCATTCCCTGCAGGGATTCCAAAGGTCACTGGAAAACATCCAGCGAAAGGACCTGGCACTCCTGCCTGCTAAGGTAACACCTATGCTGCCTTCTAAGCCTTCACAGAAAGAGAGGTTGCACACAGTCACAGTCGGCATGCCAGTTCCGTTCATAAAAATAAGGAGACGTTCCTCACCACTGCATGAATTCCACAAGACCTTTGCATTTACGTTTTTCTGTTCAAACTGGAATCTTATGCTTTAGGTAAAACAAGTCTTTATCTTAGTAAAGAGTTAATCACAAACCAGGTAAGTCTAACAATCAGTAGGTTTTTCCTGAAAGGATCACAGTCCCATAAAAATCTAGAAACTAAAGTTGGGAGGTTACAAGGACATTTCAAAGTTTTAGAGGAAACAGGACTGGTTACCTCAAATTATGGTGCTTGGAACAAACCATTCCTTCTGCTTCGTTTTTAAAGGCAGCTGACAGCTGAGCTACAGATTGCTTTAAATAAATACTATCACAATTCATACGAACAAAATCAGAAGACCATCTCTTTCATTCATTTTATGGAAGCATAAAACTGTAATTTTGTTTGCAATAATATTTCAGAAAGTAAAAAGCCAGTGAAAGTGCTAGGCTGTTTGCAAGGTGTTTTGGTATCTAAATCCTCATAAAGCAATTGCTTTATGAAGGGCATTGCCCTTCAGCTACGAGGTAGCAACAATGTCATGTGACTTTCATGGCTGTGTAGTTAATAGTGGAGCTAAGTATAATCAAAGCAAATTCAGCAAGAGCCCAGAGCTGAGAGGTTTCTAATTCCAAACAAAAAGTCCTTGCAAACTCTTGTGTTTCTAAGTAAAAAATGAACCATTTGGGTTCCGATACTGCAAAAATTACTTTTTTTTTTTCCTTCTACTGTTGTAATTAAAGATAGGAAATGGGAATAAGTTTTTGGAGTCTAAATTATTCACTCTGAATAATTATTTCAGGCCTAAAAAATTAAACTATATGCTAATTTTATGCAAATTACATGCAATATATTAATATGAGCATAAATCCTACATTCCTTAACAAACCCCAACATTCTATTAATGGGGAGTATCAGCAGTATAAACAGCTCACATTTATGACATAAACGTGGTAAATATAACACAACATGAAATTTAACATGGCAAAGTAAAATTTAATTTTAGAAAAATAACTCCTTTAAAAGCAGGCAAAAATTCCAGATTTTTAATTACGAGTTGCACGGTTCTAAAAAGAATCCATGCAACATGTTTTAATCTTGGGTGCTACCGTACTGGATTTTATTTTACTAAAATGTATGATTTTAAAAGGAAGATGATGGCACAGAACCCATAGCATGGTGAGGATGAATCCATGTTGGTTGTCTGCAATCTGACACTCAGCGGCCAAAAGAGAAGGACAGAAAAGCGTAACTCGGCACAGAACCCTGTTGCTCCCTATCAGAGAAACAATTGCTGACAGTTACCATAGCCAACACAGCTGGTATTTAGGTTGGATAAGACAGTACAGCTGATAGTGGGTCAGTATTTTCCATTAAAAAAGGGGCTATTCCACACCAGCATGAACATTCTGGGGCCTTTTAGGAAGGCTTAGTAAATGGAAGTATCTATATAACTAAGTGTAGGGCTTATGGATCATTTACATTTAACTTAAGTCATCAAAAGATCATTGCATCTTCGGTAGGGTCTAAACCACGTGGGAATTACTTTTCTCCTGTATTAATAAACTGAAACATCACTTACCCAGCTCAGCACGTCATTGATGAAGAGGTCATTGATGTCATTTGGGCTTCCGTTTCCTTCTTTTTTATGGAAGTGCAAGACACTGTGGGTCTCCTAACTATAGCTGCCCCTTGTACATAGCTGTGCAAGCTCAGCTGCTGATTCCACTGGATATGCAAAAATCGGTGCCTGTATTTTATGGAAGACAATCAAACCCTAAATATCTGTGTCCCTATTATGAGAAAAGGTTAAATGTTCAAACTGGGGGAAATGCTGCAGGTAGAGCTCAGAGCTTCTGACACATCAACTGCAAACCCAGTCTTCAGGAAGCCAGACTTTGCCCCAGTGCCCCTTGCCTATTTGTTTCAGTGGGCTCAGAGATACTCAGTCAAATCTCCCTTGCAGCACTGAAATACTTCTAAGTCCTTGGATCTACATATTTTGGTCAGGGCTAAAAAAATCCATCTGATGGTAGAGTATCAGAACATGTGACATGTATCAAATTTTAAGCCTACTGAAAATCTTTCCAGAAATCTATTTAGATACACTCAGAAAGAAAGTAAAAGCATGCATGCCTTTCAGTTTTCCCATAGCTCAGCTACCAATGCTGCTATAGCATGAAGTATCTGAGAGCTGTCTGTGAACTCTCACTAAACTCATGGCCACAGGTAGTGTGCTTTCACATGATGAAAGCCAAAGACATATAGAGTGTTTCAGAATACACAGCAGTATTCTCTCCTGATGCCATACGCTAGTGTTGAATAAATGTCCCTACATTAAGACAGTGTTCACACAAATGAAATATTTTGTTATAAACTTCTTGTGCTTAAGGCATTGGCATTTGTGCCCAAGGCTTTCCAGTTATTTAAGGCACCAGTGTAGCACAACATCCCACGTTAGCTTGTCAGCAGTGAGGTAGTCTCCCATAGCTGGACTTCTCTGGAACTGGCTTCCTATGCGCATATTCCTGCTAGGAGTACACATACACCTGTGTGCACTCATCCTGTCTTCATTTTGTTCATAGGAAGGAAAAGACCAGCACGTGTCCTACACTCCTCAGTTTTGTCCCACCTGCCGAGTCCCTTCATGTCAAAGAGCTTTACATAAGAGGAAAAAGAGGATGGACGTGAGGTGAAGGTACACATAAACAACATACCTCGAAGAATTTCATTTCCTGGTAAGCAAAGTCCTTTTCTCCAACTGCCAAACCACACTTCCACTGGGACTGTGGGTGACTTCAAAGCAATGCCTGTACTCCCTGGAGGAGGGCCTCAAAAACCTGGACAAATGATTGTGACTTTTACCACATACGTCGTGCGCTTTGAAGGTTTCCACGATTGTTTACAGCTTGGTAAAGTCCTGTTTGGAATGCGTACGTTCGGCAAATACTGGGTATGCAGAGAAACAGTCTTCAGGGAAGCCACCGTGCTTTAGTAGAGTAAGTCTCAGTCTCTGCCAAGTGGCTGCTGGCATTATATCGATTGCCAGTGCACATGTAGCACTGGGAGTCTACGAGAGCAGGTTCAATGTTTTGAAGTGTTCTGTGTTCCCATCAACTTTTCCTTTGCATGTTACTCTTTTTTGTCCCATATTTTTGCAGACAGGCTGTTCCCCTCTAAGTCACCAACATCAACTTTCTTGTAATGTTGCGGATCCTGAATTCTTTCCCCAGGCAAAATTCCTGATAATTTCAGTTGGTGTCTTTATTGTGTAAGAACTTCTGACCAAATAAATCACACCTAATGCAGGAAACCCCCACACAATGGCTAAGCAACTCAGAATGAGGAGAGCTTCCTCTGTACAGAGATTTGCTGAGTTGGTTTTTAAGGCCAGTGAGGTGCAGAAACATGACCTCAACAGACATGCTAGCAATGGAGGGAGCATAAAGCTGCTCCTGACTACCAGAGGGAAATTTGATCTAGTTACTACTGAGAGGAGAAAAAATCAGATAAGCCCTTCTCCAGTGACATTGTTGTCCCTGGGACATGCTACCAAAGTGGCTTTTTCTACAAATTTGGCTGCAGCATTTATATTTAATAGAAACATAACACTAGATTGTGTCTGGTAAATTCACTATGACAGAGATATTCAGGTGCCTGCAAGTGTAAGTGTAATTGCTTTCTTCTTCTGGGAGTCTATAGTATGTTAGAAGGTATACAAAGCCAAAGAGCTGAGAGCTGTGCCCCACTGTTTCTTTGGAATTTGCTTCCATTTCAGGAGGCAGAAAAAGAAAAACCAGTTAACTCACCAAATGCAGAGAATCAGCTTTCTGGAAGGAGGATGGCACTGTTGAGGTAAGTACTTCTCTTCTTTTCTGTTGGGGAGAAGAGAGAGAGACTCCACTTGCCTGATGAAAGTATCACTGTCACTGATTATCTAGCACAAAATTCTCCTAGATGTTAGTAGCAGGAGGTCAATGACAGACATGCTGTAATTGCCAATACACTTTCTCAAATTGTCCTCCCACATACTTTGTATGATCCAGGCATAAATAATTCATTTTCTATTCACTTCTACGAACAGAAGTGAGGCAGAGTAAACAATCAGGTGGACTATCCCCTGCCAGGTGACAAGCTCTCAGTTTCTTTTTTCAAGTGGCTGTTCATTGAGCTTTTTATGGTATTTCAGAGGTTATATAGGTTGCAGGGAATAATAAAGCCATTGATAAGAAAGAAGCTTGTGTCCTCATTCTCCCAACACCGTAAGACTGAAGGAGAAACAGAGCTATGCCTCTCCAATTTCATTGCTTTTCTGGAAGGGTATTTATTTTAGGCTTCTGTTCTGAAGAACCATTTTGAAGTCTGGATAAAATTCATGCCTAAAACTATTTACTCTTCTTGATATCATATGAATAAGGTAAAGTTCTTCACTAGAGTATACCCCGTGACAAATAATGCCCTAGTAATTATGGGTGGGGATTTTCATGCGGTGACTGATGATGCCTTGGAAAAGAGCCACGGCACTGTGCATTCAGAAGCTAAGCTATCTAAATCCTTGCAGACCTCATTTATGCTTTTGGGAATATAGGACAGGTGTGGCAGTTACTAAACCTGGATACTTGAGAATTCACCTCTTATTCCCAGGTGTGGGCCATTAATTCTCGCTCAGACTTGTTCAGTTCTAACAAGTCTCTTTTGAACCAGATTTTATATGTGCACATATAGACACACGATACATAGCATTTTCCTTTCAATCCATTTATCTACTTTGTTTTTACTCATCTTCAACTATGCAGCCTCACCTTATCTAACATTTTACATACACATGGCAGCAAACCCCAGTATTGATCAGTGGCAGTCTACAAATCCCTGTCACATTCTGTAGATACCAGAAGACTCGCAGTTTGCATTGTTTAGTACAATTACTGAAGAAGTTCAGGTAAAACTCAAGCCAAGCCCCAGTGAAATTCACAACAATGCCTATACCAATTTTAATTGGATAACTAGACATCAGAGCAAAGCCAGAGAACACTCAAACACAAACATAGGTTGATAAAAACTGTAAAATCCTGTAAAAAAACTGTAAAGGAACATGGTGCTCCTTCTTTTTGTTAGATGCTCTTCCAGAAATCTGAACACTTTGGGGTAACGTGACACACCTAGAGCCTCCTCCCAGACCAGGCATTCTTCAGGCACGCACTTGATATTTTCAAACTCAAATACCTACAAGAAAGCTTCTAATTCCATATTCTGATATTTCTACAGAAAGTCACAGATAGTAACCCCAGCTGCTTTGCTCACTTCGCCAGGACTTTGGCTACTGAACACTAATGTATATCTTGTCATCTTTGTTTACTTAAAATACATTGGTCATCTTCTAAGCAGTCCTCTGGAATACCGTGAAGAGAGGGGATGATATAGTTATATGTTAAATTTTGAAAAAGCACACATTTTTGTGACAGTATTTTTATGTGCAGACAATTGTCACAAGACGACGAAGGATTACTCGGGGTAATGAGATGGCCTTCTACTTCCAAATCCCTCAGGAGGCCACTGCTGTAGTGGTATGCTTCTCAGATCAAAGTACCATCTTGTGAAATGAAACATCGGTATTGGAGAACCTGAGCTGGTTTGGCTTGAAGCACAAATTCCTGAAGCACGGGCTGGGTAAGAGTTTCACTAAAAAATAAATTTATCATCAACAAGTATTTTGTAGCTATGAAAGAGAAGCTTCTGATATGTGACTGTTAAAGAACTCAGCCTACTAACCTGAACAACATACAAAAAAAGTGAAACTTGCAAAAACAGGCACACCTTTACCTATGCAGCTGGCTAATTCTAAAAGTGCTAGCTAGAAGTTTCTGATTAAAAAGTTTAACTTCCTGATAATGACATAAAACAAAAATACAACAGTTAAGGAATTAAATCTCAGGGCAAAACTAATGCAGATTCTACCTAGATGAAACCAGTCCATCAGGCATGAAGTACCAATCCCCCACTTAAAACTGTAGAAGAAATGGGAACAGCTGTAGCTGGAGAGAAGTGTGGCATGTAACACCTATAAAAGTGACAACTTGGGTTTCTAGTAAAAGCGATCATCAATATATTACTTTTCTCAGACACTGTAAGATTTCTGTGTTAGCCTGATTCATTTTGCTATCACCCAATAGCCTGCTGAAGATGTGGGGAAGGGAACAGCTGTCTTTTTTTTTTTTTTTTGTCCTCCTGCATTTGAGAAACATTCCCTTTATTCTGCCCACGTAATTGAGTTAATCTCTTTTCAGAAACCAGTATGAGTAACTCTAGATATCTGGATAACTTTAATAGTTTAATAACTGCAAATAAGGGAAGTAGTACTGGAAGATGCAGAACTAGAAACTGGAAATACTTAGTTGCAAGACTTATTAGCTGCATAGAAAGAAAGAACAAAGGCATTGGATTTTTCCTGTAAATGAACTCCAGGCAGTGTTACAATAAAATGGATGTTTGCTATTAGAACAGAATGGCTCCTTTCTTTACTTAGTATTTTCTAGAACAAAAGCGCTGTAACTTTCCAAGGCTATAGTGAGTCAGTGATAGAATTAGAAGTACGAGCCTGAAATAGCGGTCACCACTAAGCAATGTTTCCTCTCCTTTCTCTTCACCTATTCAAAAAGGCTACCTCTGACAAATCATCTATTAATAGACAAGTTTCTATCATTTAAGTTATTAAATCAGATTGAAAAAACACTCAGAAGTTCTGTGCTTAACAAGTGTAAGCTTTTTCAAACAAATAGACAGAGGTATTCATGCTTTTTCTTTCTGAATTTTATTTTTTTGAAATACAGCCACATTTCTGATAAATGAAACTCAGCAATCCTTCTGCTTTCTGAGGCTTTTATAACCTCACCTCTGCAAAATTTAGATTTCCAACAACAGGATTTTTGTCTTGGTGCAGGTCAGTCCTGAATGCGAAAAGTAATTCTTGTAATACCAAATGCAAGGGCTATTACGAGAAGGGAGGTTTGCAACAGTAAGATTATGGAAAATTACAGATTCTATTACAGACTTTGTATTTCTGGGGTATTCCTGAATGAATGTCATCTGCTTGGTGATCATAAGGAATGCAATCATATTCAGACACTTTATCCGGTTTTGAACAAATCTACGTTGAGAGAATAGGGGTAGCAGTTACCAAGAAAAGCTTTTATTTTGTCATAATTCAGTGCATTTGCCCTCAAATACATTAACACACTGTATATCACAGTCTGGAATGGTGTGTTTTTACCTAAGGGGCCTATTTATTTCCACTTGTAAAATATATATACAAATACATTTATTTTCCTCTCTTCTAAATCACTGGAAAGGAAATGACTGACTTCTCGTCTAGAAGAATTCAAAGGCACGGATGTTAGACCAGAGGGAAAAACTACACAGTAGCATCATGTGTGAAAAATAAACCTTTAACAGAAATGTGCAAGTCTGAAGTAAAAAATCCAGTGAAGGCTTATCCATGAGGGAAAAAGAGGCAAAGAACTGAATGCTTACAGAGAAACATACTTTTTAAAGTGTAGGTTGCAGTCCACGGTGTTTGTATGGTTTTTATTTTAGAAGAAATAATTGCCCATGAAGACAGAGGTAACACATAAATCGTGGAATCAGACACAACAGAAATTATTCAAACAGCGACAAAATAGTTTTCACACTGTAAGTGGAAGGCTGCAGAGAACTTCTTAAATGTTTTTGTAAGTGTTAAGGGAACATACTAAGTGGGTAATAAGCAGGGACATTTACCCCAACAGGCTCCCCTGCCCTTTATACCTTCTGCCTCCAATTCCCACAGTTTCTATTTCCTCAATAGCCTTTCTGCCTCTAACTGTGATTTGCTGTAATTACTTGAAGATGCTGAATACCTGTGTGATTTTTTTTCAAGGACTAACATCTTAAAAGAATCATGAGACTGGATTATGCACGTGAAAATAAGATACTATTACAATATTATTTATAGTTGTATAGGTAGACTGTTGCTATAGGAACACATCCAGAATTGGAATGAAAAGGACTCCATCCCAGCAGGGACCAGCTTGCTTGCGACACCTGACTCCAGAGCTACTGCACAGCTCACGTAACTTGTAAATAAGCAGGTAAAGTGTGTATTTCAATGCCACATCTCAAGAGCAGTTGCCCATATATTTCTGTGATTACTTTTTAGATTGCTTCTATCATATTCTATTTTTACTGTAACACTGTGGGAAAAAAAATATCCTGCAAACACTAAAGTACACTGTGTGATGGTTTTCCTGTAATAGGATATAATGCCAACCAAGCGCTGGAGCACATTATGTGCATGGAATTATGTGTGAGCTTTAATGTTTAAAATAATCAGACTCTATGAGAGTAAGTTGGTCTGAATTTTTTTTTCAGCTTTCTTTGATGAGGATTAATGAATGAATGGTCATAAAATGCTCTAAAATCCTAGGAAAGCACGCTAAGAGCACACACTTACTTAACTATTGTGAGCAAAGGATAATGTTTAATGCTTACCTGGAATTTCGCTCGAGTTATAGATGGATGAGTCATTATCACAGAAAATGTAACAGTTTCAACTGAGAAACAGAAAAACATTAGAGATGTTAAAGCAAATACTTGATGACTGAAAAGGAAAAGTATCTTCATGGTAATGAGCTGAATAAAACTGTTTGCCCAGACTAATCCTCAGAATTCTTCTGCAAATGTGGTTTATTTTCCACAGGGCTTTACAAAAACAACAACAAAACCCCCACACAACATCAGACAGCCATAAAAATGGCAAATACAAATAATTATATCTACATTACTGAGCTCTGCAACTGTGTTTACAAATCTGATTCTTCTCACTTCTTTTGCAGACATAAAGCATTTCCCAAGCAGGTCTATGTGCTAAACTAGAGTAGGATACAGATTGGTACTTCTTCTCTCTGCATTTAAACAAACACTACTTTTTCCACACTACTGTTTTCACTGTCTGCACACCTACACTTGTTCAAAACTTGCTTATCTTATAAACCAATGATTTTCAGAACTACCCACTGTAAATACGCACACCTATGTATTGAAGTGTGTATTTCCCTTTTGAAGAGCTATAAACACATCCTGCGCACATACAACTTAAGAGATGCGAGCATATTTTTTTTATACTGTGCTTGTTTAGGCAGAACTAAGGTGATGTGAACCAGAGTGTCTGGAAAATATTAAGGACCAAAAAAATTCCTCTCTACAAAAAGTGAAGTTTTTTATAATAACAAACATACGCCAGTGATTTGGTGCATATCTTCCTATGACATTTAATTCTATGATCTAGACATTTCCTAATCTGCCAGTGTTTAGCTTTTTTTTTTTCTTTAGTATGTTTGAGAAGGAAAATTAACTAATAATCTATGAAATTTAGGAATTTGCCATGATTTCTGTTGTCAAGAGAACAGTTAAAGTTTTTTATTTGATGTCTTCGGTATCCCTTCCACTGTATCTCACATCATCCTACAGAGGCAAACCACACAGCAGCTAGATTGAGATGGAAATACACTGCCAGGTGTTAATTAACAGCCCAGGAACAATTAAGAGATGCCAATCAGTACAGAAACACAACACGACCTACTTTGATCCCCGTGGGGCACCGGCCAATGTCCTGCCAGGTACCCCCGAGAAACCACCCAGCCTGGCCCGGTCGGCGGGAAGGCGGCAGCGGCGTCGGGGCGGACCGAGACCGCCTTCTCCCTCACGCGCGGCCCGGGGATGAGCTCCCCGCGCTGCCTGTGAGGGGAAGTTATCGGGGAAACACGGGTTCGGCTTCTCCCCCTCAGGCTGAGGGCAGAAGGGAGGCGTGGGGCCCGTCTGGAGGTGC
>NW_009200672.1:0-21718 GCF_000690835.1 Fulmarus glacialis
TATAAATTAGTAAGTATAAATATATACAAATCATAAATATATAAACATATATTTATATAAGTGTGGTGAATTAGGATTTACTGCAGCTTCAACAGCTGATTCCACAAGCCTTTTGCATTGTCAGAAAAAGGAACCTTAGGAAGATTATGATGTTTTTCCAATTTCTATTTATATAGTATTTACAGTACATCTACTCTTGGTGCTAAATTATTCATTTAAGGTTCATGAAAAAGTTCCTGGCTGTAGAGTAGTTTAACACCTTTTAACTGTTTACCAACAGAAACCTGGCAGTGTGCATCCAGCTGGATATTACTGTCTCTGTGGGGTTTTCATATTCATAACATCATTTACAGAGCACCCACATGTACATACCCCAGAGCACCCAAGCTTTTACAATCTCTTTCCCATTCAAGAGTGATAACCACGGATGCCTCCAGATGCTGCAGCAGCAGATTTGTTCATTACGACAACCAGCTGGAAACAGAAATTTTTGTTGGGGGTTGAGGGGAGAAAGATACTTTGCCATTTGTTCTCCTTCTGCTTGGATTGAAATGCCGAACCGCTCAGGTTTGTGGGATGAGGGTGAAGGAACCTGTAAACAGCCAATAACTACTCTTCTAAATGTGTGTGATATCCTCAAGCTGAGATCAGGATCTGGCTCTCTGAACTTTCCTGGCAGCCAGCAGTCGCTCTTCCCACACGGAGACTTCACTGAGAACGCAGCTGAGGTAGGGTCCATCTGAAGGGACAGGAAAGAGAGGCAAGAAAAGGAGGTAAAAAAAGTGTGTGATGGAGAATAGGAAACTCTTAAGACATGTGATGTGGATAGGAAAATATACTAGAAGGCAAAATAATGTCGTACAGGGGGCTACGGTGAACAGAAAAAGCATATTCTTTAAAGTATATAAAAGTAACTACAACAACAACAAACCCCATGTAACTTAATTTCCCTATAGTGAACCAAAACCTGATTCTCAATTAGTATGTGACACTAACTGACATATTTTTTTCTAGTCTTCTGGAGCTCATTCAGTATTATGCACATTGAATGAATATGAATGGGTGACTGGAGGGCAAAACTCACCTTTGCTGAACTTGTCTTATCTACAAGTTGTAAAGATAATTTAGAAGTTTGACTCTACCTTGAAAATCACATAATTGCAGAACATTTCAGAAGAATTTCCCCAAGAATAGTCTAACATTTTAAAATCTCCCTGTACCATCTCCACTTTTAGCGAGAAGTTATTTACATCTCTACTAAAAAGAGAAAAAAAAAAATGGTTTTGCAAGTTTTAGTCTTCAGGCATCCATGACCAGATTTGTAAATTTAAATTGGGATAATGTAGGAGGAAAGCTTAATATGGCCCAGATAGTATATGTTCACCTCACTTAAGATCTTGCTGTTCCTTTCAAATCAATAGAAACAATAACTAACTCATTTATATACGTTGTGCAACTTAGCAGGGCAGGCACAGGGAGATTAAGAGACATGATGAAGTTAACAAAGCAAGTAGTGGCAGAAATACACATGAGAATAAGGACACAGTCATTTCTACATGTAGCCCAGAATCATGTCACCAACACTAGCTAGTTGTAAATGCCTAAAAATGAATAAAAGCAGGATTAGCATACAAACAACATCCTTCCCTTTTATACTATAACTGCTTAATTTCTTAGAAGTCATCGGAAAGAGACCATCTCAAAAGCCTATCGCTTTAAGATAATTTTTACTCTTTAGCCTGGCATGGATGGTAAGGCCTTAAGCTTTGTAGGTCTCCAGGTCTCCCTTGAAACTTGTATTTATACCGTTCACACCATCTTTCAATTTTCAGTTACCAAAAAGACTTTCAAATGAGATGTTACAAACCCCTTATAGTAACTTTGCTATTTCATCCCTCTGTTCATTTACTGGATGAATTCCATATGTTCCTGGTGATTTCTAGTTGTTCATTGTGCCAATAAGTTCTATAATATGTTCTACAGTCACTTCAATTTCAGATAAATCCTTCAACAAGTCCCTCCTAAAGAATAGGCTTCAGCATTGGAACTTTCCTAGTTTTTGTTACTATGAACAAATTACAAATGTAGAGGGTAAGAGAAATTTAAACAGCCACATGGGATGTTATCAGATAATTTAGTTTCATCTATTTGAGAAGGGCACTATATAGTTATCACATGAAAATGCAGATCAAATGAAGCTGTCCTCATCTCAATGTAAAGTAAAATTCATCAGCTTAAGTCAAGGTTCAGTGGTCCCTGGCTCCTGAGGGCAGTGTAATTGAAACACTTGCAAGAGAAAATATTTTCAGTGCATTTTTTTCTGTATTTGGTGATCACCTTGACCTAAATCTTAAATATCTGGGATTTTCTTTCATGGAAAAAATCAGAATGTACTTTTTATTCTGGAATGTAAGAGTATTTTTTGAGAATTTCCATCAGGAAGTAAATTTCAACTCTTTAGCTAAATATTTTACTATCATCATTTATTTTCTACTTCTTTTTCCAATCTTATTTCAGTTTTGTATGCATGTTTTACAACAACATGCAGTTGTCTTTATCTTACTCTATGACTCTACTTCAGCGAACAAGCTGGTCATAATACTGAGGCTTGTTGCATAGTGCTTATCCTCTCTCTCCATCTCAAAATGTTTCCTTTCAGAAGTGCCATTTGTCTTTGGTTGAACTCCCTTAGATGACACCTTACTGCTGACCCTGTGGATTCATCTTTGATGCTGTGATGTATTTCACTCTCAGAACCTAGGTATTATAAATTTACTCTCGTCAGCTCTATTTTCAATTCCTTTAAAGAAAAAAACCTAGCATGTTTCTTAGGACATGGCATTTCTTTCAAAGTCATACAGAATATCTTTTAGCTCTGTTCTGTCCATGCTGTCTTCTTTTTGATTCAGTGTCTTATTCCTCCCTCCCCACTTTTCCAGTTGGAAAGACAATAGCTCCCTCTTTGATGAGGTCAGGCTGTGGCCATCCATTTCTTCATGACTTGTTTGTCTTGATGAAAGTCTTTGAACGTAAAGATTTCTGTTCAGGGAAATCTGCCATTTTCTGCCAGTCCCTGTGCTCACAGCCCTCTCCTGCCTTTGAACAGCGACAGCTGGTAGCATCTCTGGGGTCTCCTTCTCATATCTGCCTTTGCTTGAGACTCCACCTGAGCTACTGCTTCTGCTCTTAGGCCATGAAGTTGTTTTCCACACATGGGAGAACTGTTAGGTGGTAATTCAAGTAGGAGCAGGAAAAGACTGTGGGGTGTGCTGGGATTGAGGCTTGCATTAATGACTTGGAAAATATCAGCACTTGTTGGAGTACCATGAGACTTAGTATATTAACTTTTACTTTTTTTTCCCCATCAGAATTCTTTTTCTCATATCATAAGCTTTTTGTAATCAATTTTTAATTGTTATCAATTTTTTAATTTTATCCATTTTTAACCTCACTTAAAACCTAGAACATGATTATCTTTTCTATGGAAGACATGAGAACCTATGCAAACCTGCTGGGAGAAAATTTACAATCTATATTCAATCTATGTACTTCTTAACATACTGTTCTTTTTTCTCTGTTTAATGCTACATGTATTTATATAACCTGATTCTTTGACTATTACACTGACTGCTTCCTTTTATCTGAAAAAGGGGGGGAGACATTCTGCTTTGTATTTTGATTGTTTTGTTATTTTTTACCTTTACCTGCAATCAGTCAAGTGAAAGGACTAGATAGAAATGAAAACCGAAAAACAGCAATATTTTAAGAATGGTTTTACCTGCCCAGCCCAAAGTTTCCACATTCAATAAAGGGGAATACTTTGACCTCAAGACCTATCCTAGTAGAGTAAAGAATGGTATAGATCATTTAGAATTTAGAAAAAATGAAGGAAACAGGTTAAATAGGCAGCAAGATATAGAATTTAGGAGTTATGAAGTACAGAGAATTGGCTCTCAAATAAGGTCCGTGGCTGAAAGACAAATGTTTAAAGAGAGGAATGCATTTAACTTCTGAAGAGAGGACAAGAAAGGAGATCTACTTGCAGCGTATCACTTCAGAGGAAAAAAGAACAGCCTAAATTAAGTAGTCTGGCTTCTGTTTCTAAGGAACAACAAGAACAAATTGCTGAATCTGAAGCTAGAGAAATTCAGGGACCTTTTTTCAGGAAAATGTAGGAATGCTTCTACTGTTAGAACAAGCTTCCAATAAATTTGGTTTCTTCATCTCCTCAGCTTGGCTGCTCTTCTGAAAGATCATTTCGGTCAAGCACAAAAAATTTCTTGGGCTGTAAAATATCTTGTGAAACTTAAACAGTCTAAGATACACAAATCCAGACTGGCTGATCTAACAAACACTTCCAGTCTTAATCTCTCTGCACCTGTGATTGTAATATTGGAACTAGAATGTGGCAGGAGAGATGGAAAATGTAAAACGGCCTGCCTTCCTACTTAGCTGGCCTTGAAGCTTAATCATGGGGAAAATCCTGCTGGCTCCCTTTAGGCCCTGGACTCGTGTAAGAATGTAGTCAGGGCATGGTTGTGGGCACACCATGAAAAACAAATGACTTGGCGCAGGGGAGGTTATGGAAAGTCTTGCCCACGCTTCCCCTCTTAGCTACATATCACCTGATCTGCTTCCCACCTCCTGGCAATGGATTCCCAGTTTTGGGGCTGACATTCTGCTTTCTAGTATAATTGCTTTGTTTCTCTGATGAATTTTAGAATTGCTTACACTTCAAGCAAGGTTTCCTTGTCTTAATGACCTTGTACTGCACTGTCCTTTCTTTGGCAAGTCAGCCCTGCTCGACGAGTCAAATGAGATAGATAGATCGCCCAGCACCCAGCTTTCCTTCCTCTCTTTCCCAGCAGATGTGTTTCTCTCCCTTTTCTTTCCTCCTCTTCCTACATGTGTGATTAAACCTCTTTTGGCACAGAGTTGTGCAACCCATGACATAGAGCATGTGCAACCATCCAGACACTCATCTGGTTGCAGTAGAAATAAGTACTTTAGTTTAAGTCGCCCAGGAATTACGTGGGATCCAGCACTACTACTTTACATAATAAAACTTACAAATGTGAACTTAAAATTGCCTATCAGCACAAAAGTAACTCTCAGGAGCTACTCCATTCACAGCAGAAATCAAAAAGCTTATTAACCTAGCTATATTCTACAAAATCTAAAAATGCTCTAATACAAACTAGGGTAACAGCCTGTCACCCTGAGTGCATTTGAAGCAAAAATAGAGATATTGCATTCTGAGTCCACCTCTCTAACAAGTGAGACAAGGTTCTCTGATAGCACCAACTCAAAGTTTGAGCCATGACTCCTTCTTTCTATCCTGTTTCGTCATGTTGAACCACTTTTGCTATTACTAAAAACTTTTTGAACTGATTCTTAGTTTTGCTATCTCCTGTTTCATACAGAAAGCCTCTTTGTAGTAACATTCAAAAGCCATTGCCAGAAGTTTCAGAAGAAATTTAGCAAGCATAAAAATTGTGGTCCCTTTATGGTCGTTTTAGACAAGAGGTTTGTTTTTCATATGACTAGGTGAATCATAATAATTTTTAGTTTCAAATGTATCCCTTTTGTTCATACATTGATTTTACCAAACATTTAGTGTATCATAGCTTTTAGAGTTAGGGGTTTTTTTCCCAGTCCATTCCCTTTTTGAACTCCCTCTGCATAACAGAATTTCAAAGAAATTCTTTGAACCTTTTTACATACAATTTTTACATACTATAAAATCTATTTCCATATTGATCATTTAATCCCCCTAGGGAACTGTTTGCTGCCTGTACCTGAAGTTAGACAGTCTGTAACTCCTTGTCATCTATAATTTTTAAAATGCTTATATTTCTCAATGGCTACACTTAATATCAAATATTATTTTATCTTGGACTATGCCCACTATGCCACAAGTTTACTGAAGAGTTTCTGTTTGAATTAAAATCAGACTGTCTTATACATACATGAAAAGAAAGAACAGTATGGAAATAAAAGAATGAAAGGAAGATACCACACAATGAGATTGCTCTGACCTCAGTTCTTTTGTGTGTTCTGCAAAATTCCGTCTCTCAGTGCAAATGAGATCTGTCTCATAGTGCAGGACAGCAGAAGGATGCAAAGCTTCCATAGAAATCTTTGTAAAACTTCTTGGAAGGCACTCCCAAATATAGCGTTGTCACAGATGTTCTATGGGAATACAAAAGCCTGTTATGATGTGATTGGTCATGTAACCTTGCAAGCATGCACTCTTTGGTACACAGCAATATGTAACTGCATTTTTAATATTCTGTTCTGAATATTGCCATGCAGCACTTACAGCCTTTATAAAGGGGAAACGATCCTACAGACTAAAGTATTTCTACCACACAGAGAATCCACTGTAAAGAGTAAATCATTAAATGGACTTAATTGCTCTATGTACAAATGTAGTCTGCTTCCAAATTTTTGGTTTGGTTTGCAGATGGGGATGGATACTTATACTCAAGTCTTGTATGTTTCTATGGCTGTTACAATGCGGGTATCTTGGTCATAAGGTGTTCACCTTGTTCAAAACATCCGATTTAATTGTCAACAGGTATGTCATCTATTTGAATGATTAACATAACTTGAAAGAAAGGGGAACACTCTTACATGTCTTAATTCATATAGCACTTCACCCGAGTCTGGCAGTAGGATAAAGTACCATCAATAATGAACCGTTGGCTGACACAGTTCTTCAAAAAGGCAGCGAGTGCTGATCGATGCTTAAAGACCCTTGTTACCTCTTATTAGTGTTTTCAGATATATGAGACCATTGTCAAGTTACCTCTCAGTTTTAGTTTATTTAAGGTTTGATTTAACAGCATATGAATCAAAATGTAATTTGACTTGATTTAACTTCCATACAATTTCTGGATATGTATTTCAATTTTGGACTGACTAACAAGAGCCCCCCAGATGATGCAGATAGGCTGAAGCAATGACTTCCCATCTCTTCAGAAGACTGAACTCCTAATTTCCAAAATCTCAAAATATGAGACTTCCAGCATTTGCTTGCCTTTAAAAAGTAGATACCACCATTGTGAAATACAACTTTAAATCACTGTAATTTTTCTTGTAGCCTCAGCTTGTCAGATCTGCTGATAAATTTTGGTTACATTTCTTTTGGGACTCCGGCACTGCAAGTACAATACTTGCAGAAGTGTTAAACACTGCTATCTGACTAGGGAATATTCAGATCTGCAGATTTTTCTTGATAGAACCACGATTTTAGCCCTGTGTGAACTTCTGTTGTTTCAAATGTATGTCATCATTTTTAAGATGGTAAATAAGTCCAAAACTGTGTGCCATATCTGTGTGGGACCTCTCAGAGAAGGGCTGTTCTCCCCAAGACATCTCCTTACTCACCCAGGCACGCTTTCTCCCTAGATCACATTTTATGTCCTATCACAAGCTCACGTCTCCTTATTTGAGCATTGTCTTTACTTTAAACTATTCTTTCACAGGTTATTTCTCACAACAAATGGGTGCCAAGTGTGACTGGCCCCCATTCATGGGGACCACTCTCCAATATTTAAAATTATGTATGAGCTTTAAATGTGCTACATTCTTTTTATCTTATTTTATTGCCCAAATACAGAGACGTTATTATTATTTCTTTAAGGATGCTCCCACAGTAGTAAAAGAATTGTCACAATTTGCAAATAAAAAATAATCTCTCCCAAACTTACACTTTAATTTGGTATTTCTGTATTCCCAGGTTTTTTTTGGTGTTTGGTTTTTTTTTTTAAGATCCAAGAATGGAATATAATGGTTATTTCTGCTTTTTTCCAGATCATTAAGGAACAAGTTAAGTAAGATTTAAGCTAACAGTAGCAGTAAAAATACCCTACAAGATTTACACCTCATCATAACCATGTACACTGGTATTTGTCTTTAATGCAGTCCAACAATTTGAAATTCCATACCTCTAAAAACGGGTACAGAATCCATCCTTGCTGCAGAACAAAAGCTAAGCTTTATATTTAAAAATATCAGGTTTTTATAACTTTTTATTTGTTGATATAATTACTCCTATAACATGGAAATCAGAATGTTGCTTTCAGCCCTATATCTCTTTTTAGGACAAGGCAGAAAAACCATCTAAATCTTTCATTTTATATAGATATGAAGTGAGAAAAGGAATTAGAAAGTTCTTTTTGTATAAAATATGCAGTTTAGTTCAGTATTCTGTCACTGAAATTGTAGTAACTTGAACATGTTTTTCTGATTTATATGCAGATTACTCAAATTCATGTTCTAAAGCCTTAACAGCAGTATGTCATTTAAATGTACCCATGAGATATACCACTGTCATTATACTGTCATTAGGTAACATCATATTTTATGCAGTGGTCTGAATACTAAAAGGTAAGATGACCTCCATTAAAAATCTATTCTTGATCTATTTTTGATTGTAAGAAAACAGTTTTTCCCATCCTTATTTAAATTTTTGATGTCACATTACTTCTGTAAAGTATTCCTTTCCCCTTAAAGCCAAGTTCTTGGCAATAGAGGCATTAAAGACGCACCCAAGTTAGAAAAACTTTAGAATATTCCAGTCTGATTTATCTAAAACAAGCATTTACCCCGGTCCCCAGAGTTCTTTGAAAGCTTATTGCACTTGCTTTCTGAGTTTTTTTTGAAATTATTTTTATGTGGGGCATTTTACTATGCTTTTCCTTCCTTCCTTCTATATATACCTCTTGCGTTTGGTGCACAGGTTATTCACTTTTACTGAATACTTTTTTCCATTGCAAGCCTACACCACTACACATCACAAACTAATTACTTACGTTCCTGCAATCACTCTATAGCATAGCTATAGCATAGCTCTCCATTGTACTGACAGAAAAGTCGATGTACTGTATCCCCTGTCATTATCAGTCAGTATTCTGATGCTGTCATTGACTTACTTAGGAGAAAAGTTTTTGAAGAAATATAGTTGTGTGCGAGTATATGTGCATGTGCACATGAACGTGTAGGAAGCTCTTTTGTCCATAAACCATTGTCTTACATTAAAGACAGAGTAATTTTAAGAAAAATCTTTCAGATAAAATGTTAAAGTGTTCTGTACATCTAAAAATATTCAGTATTTTCTTTGGAGCTGCCGCTATTATATTGAACAGGTAGTTTGACTGCTGCAAACTCAGATGACGTGCAATGCTAGATTTGATCTGCTGTCACTTCCAGATGGTTTTATTGAAATACAGTAACTTGTTTCCAACAAAGGAAAAACAAAAATATAGAACTGTTGATTTTATGTGAATAGTCTTAATTTGCAGCAGCCTAATCAAGACCAACTGTTAGAATCTTTAAAATATTTTTACACACATTTTTTACTTGACCATTTAATGCACATAAGTGTGTTAAATCATCTTCATAAGCTAGCAAGGGATGGTTCAAGTTATCATAGCCAATTAAACAGAATAAAAGGATATTTAATTTTTTGTTCTGTGTTGGACAACAGTTGTTTATCTGCTTTAAAAAGAGACTGAGTCTCTCAACTTATCCATCCCTAGTCATGTTCCTAGGTCAAGGCAAAATTGACCAGTTTCCTACCTCCACTGGTATCTTCTAACCTTTTTTTTTGTTGCTGTTTAAATAACCCCACTCAAAACAACACTTGTGTTAGTAAGATTCAGTTTCCTGGGTAACCTTGACTTGATCTTAAAGGATTCCTTTTATTCTCTTTTTAAAAATCAGGTAACAAAGTAAACATCTTTTTTCACTTTGGTATGCCCCCTATGTAGTCATCAAGCCTACTGCAAAGTGGATATAATGAATTGCTTCTCATTTCTCATTTTGGACAATGGACAAGCCAGACTAAAGCTCTTCTCTCTTCTTGGGGATATATAAAAAAATCATACCAACTTAGATTTGAAAATGTAAACCTCCCTAAATAACACTGATTAAATTATCAAGTCTTCTTGCCTAACATCAGTCTGTAAAATTTACATGCTCCTGGCTGATGGCAGACCTAAAGCTTGCACTTAAATGTTGCTTGAACAAGGGCTGCAGTCCTAATTTTGGGTTCCGAATACACTCAGACATTTTTAAATCCTGAGGTGTCTATTTGGACCAACCAATTTTTAGCCCACAGGTTTGCCATCACTATCTTTGGCAGACAGACCTGCCCTTGCTCCATCTTTTCTTCCAGCTGGCTGGGTGCCCACCAGCTCCAATCCAAACCTGCTGTGCTCCCAGCAGAGATTATGGTATTAGCTCAGGCACGCTGCCTTCAGATCTGTGCTGGCATTCATCCATTTACTGTAAAGTCCAGGAAGAGCAAGTGCAGGTCAGTCTCCAAAGACCATGCAGATACACTGTAAGCTGCAAGAAGATGTAAGCCTCTGCAAAGGGCCGTACTCCCAGTCTGGAAGAGAAAGAGAAATTTGAAAGAGAAATATTCTGAGGATAACAGCGCTTAGTTGATACTGAGTACCTATTGTCTGCCTTTGCTTATGCATGGATGCATGTACATATTTTGCAATGGAACATGAACATTGAGTTTTGAAAGCAGCTCATCCTGTCCCTCTGGAATATGAAACACTTAAATATTGTGCTTGTTTTATTGTCAAGCTGTAAGGCATGATGTTTAGAAGTACCTGCTGCAACCTATATTGTTGTACTTTACTAGTCAAGATGCATCCCTGAGGGGACCACGAAACTGTACTTAAGAAGTGTTATAAATAATGGTGTTTAGTAGATTTCATCAAGAACCTCTTTAAAACCAACACCACAGCATCTGTTAAAAAGCTTTCTGGAAATATCTAATACTTACAAGACTATTTTGCTATCTTCTTATACTTGTATTACACCCATGCAACCCTACTGCTTTTATTTTCAATTAAGTTGTGATTGTATAAAATCCAAGAAAGACAGAAGTGAAATCTAACTAACAGTATTCATGCGGACAGACCTTAACCTTCACTCAACACCTTGACTGGTGTATTCTGTCGTCAGTTACTACTGACCAATTAAAACAAATAATAATGAATGCATAGTATTTCCTTGCCAAAATGCTAGAGTATCTTTAATAAAATTACACAGATAGTCGTGTCTCATCTGTTAAAGAGAAATGTGCTTTCTTTATTTTATAATAGTCATTAAGGGAAAAAAAACCACACAGAAACATACTAAAATGAAAAAAGAAAGCCACATCCAAATTCTGTTCCACAATAAACCGAAATAAAAGGAAGACTTTACGATCCGTTTACAGTGCGACATATTTGCTGGAATACAAATGCTGCATGGACATGATGGTTATCTGTTAAAATGGTTTGCTCCCTCCATCAGTTTCAGATACAGACAGATGTATGACGCTTACATGTGCTGATGCTTGAAGTGGAAACTAATCATAATTTTATGAATTATAAGCATCTGCAACAGTAAAAAAGCCAATCTAACTCCGATTTAACAAAAACTAGAGGGCATGTATGCTTTGTCCTCCCCTTTGTCCATTTGAACCTCATTAAGTTAAAACCCCATCCTTAAAAGGGTAACTTGTGGTGTTACTGATAATAAAGTCAGGAGCTCTGACAGTACAACTAAGTGAGCGTATTGTGTGACATTTATAACAGAGAACTGAAAGTAAAAAAAAAAAGAAATGACTCCACAGAACCTACATTCACAGTTGTTTAGCGTAGTACAGTCCACTACTGCCAAGCTAGCTATGAACAAGGTAGTCTGCAAAACTTGAAGCAATATAGATAATTCGCTCCATGCTTTACCTACTAATTAGCTTCGCTTTTCAAACTTTTCCCAGTAGGGCTAATTAGTCCCCATTCTTTTACCTCCAAAGTAAACCAGTGTGATTCTCTCTGAGGCCACAGCAGTGCAAACCTCCAGGAATACCTGTTGGGTGAGCTTCTCCCATCTATCTGCAGTTTTAAGAAGGTTTTACACTGTCAGAGAGACTTTATGCTCAGCCTCTATTTATGCCTTGCTTACACTAAATTATTTGCTAATTACTCAAAATAAATAGGAACATTAGGCAGCCAAGGCAAACGTTTATAAGTTAGAAAATATCAGTATTATGATACCCATATCCACTGCAGTTCTGCCTTATTGCATGTCTGTTCTGTGCACTGGAATAAAATAGATCATGTAAATAAAACCATGTTGGAATAATGGTAACTCACAAATAATTTCCTAGCAACCCCTCACAGTCTATCAAACTGTTATGCAACTCCATTAGTGTTTTTTTAAAACTATTTTTTAAGTTTTTTTGGGGGGGAGAAATGGGAGTTTTATCAAGAAAGTTACTTATTTTTTCCAATCAGAATTTCTGAAGACATCATTATTTTTTGACTTAGGATCACATATTGGTTTGTACAACAATTTCTCATTAAAAGTAAGTACATATGTCCATGAAAGTAATACTCAATTTAGTGATATCTCTTATAATGGAGCAGTTTAGCCAGTGAATTAAATCACGGAGCTAACTGATGGATTGGCACATCATTTCATTTTAAACAATTTGTCAAACCCTAGAATTATTTTTATTTTTCATCTTTTCTTCCAATTCATATCCTCTTAATATTTATTAGGTATTTAGTAGAGGTTGAAATTACAGAGAAAAAAATGATTACTTACAGCATAATATCTGGTTTGGTAACATCTCCTTTACTGCCACTATCAGATTATTGCATTGTTTGGTTTTGAATGCATTTTCTGTCATCTCTTATCTGTTTTAAGATTGTCTCTCATTCAGCCTGACCTTGGATGCAGTCAAGTGGCAAAAAATAAAATAAAGTGAAAAAGCTAGTGGAAACAGGAGGAATAGACAAGGAGGAAAATAAAAAAGGAAAACTTTTTTTTCCCTTTTCCTTTTCCTTTTTAAAAATGCTGCACTATAATTTACAGCATCCATAAATGATCCTCCTGTAATTATTTACATCTCACCACTGATCATTTAAAAAATCTATAATCAAGGTCAGTTTTAACATGTAGCAAAACAATCTAAGGCTTTTAGTTTTATTAGCCCCTTGTATGTTACATGCTGGAAAAACAGATTAAATTTTTTTTAACTTCAAGCTCTCCTTGCTTTATTTAACAAAGTGGCACTTTAGAAGTTGGAAACAAAAGGAAAACTGGAACATTCAGCTTACTGATATTTACTTTAACTTTGGTCTTACACTAATTACACATTTCATGTTATTTTTAGTGGCATAAAAAGTTAATTAAGCTTATTTCTGAGACAGCTGCAACACCACGCTGGATAAAGGACTCAGGAGAAAGACAGAAACTGCAGGACAAAACCACTTATAAAATGAGATATAAGGTAAAGAGACTTTGGCATCTGCCCTCTGGAAAAGAGGTCTCTTAGGTGAGTAGCCTCCCCACATGGCGTAAAGGGATGTCAGCCTGGGGCAGAAGTGAACAGGTTAAATGACAACTTACTCACAGAGAAAACACTGAACCTGCCAGGTCCGTGAATTCTTGTTCTCTCCCAGAGCTGAGCACCTGGAGTGGGTGGCATGGAGGCATTTCCCACCCTGAGTACAGGAACCGGGCTAGCAGGTAGCAGCAACAGCATATTGTCGATATATCTTTTGGACAACTGGAAACACCAGCCATGCATCAATCATTAAATTAGAGTGATTCAGTTGTCTGTGGGATTTACAGTGCTTTTATGAAAGGCACAGGGGAGCTTTATATTCAGTATTAGTACATAAAGCTTTCAGATATTTTACATATTTGAAACATATGAAACATATAGTTGTTTTTGTGATAAAGGAAAAGAACGCAAGTACCATTACAGAAAGAAGTTCTTTCCTGCTTGCAGAACCATTTTTTTTTTTTTTTAGTATTTAAATCTAACTGTATTTTAAAAATGGACTGAGTCATTTTTAGAAAGAGACAGTAAATTACTGAAATTGAGCTGTTTTTCCATTTCTGTATGCCCTTGTAGATACCACAATGCTTCAGTAACCTCAAAAATAAACATTACTTATCCACTTCACTGCAAAGAGGATCTGGAAAACTCTGACAGGTTATCCAGTACACAAGCAATGAAGGAACGGTTATAAAACCAGCTGCTCAGAAGTATAAAATTCTCACATATAGCACTTGTAGTTGCATTAGGTACTGTATGCAAGTGTGTAGTTTAACATTACCTACTTTGAAAAGCAGAACACAGCTTCATTTTCGCTATCTTGCTTTTTGGCAGTGTTTCATATTATTACCCTTTAAATCTCAAGGCAATCTACATGTGAAGCATTATATTCTTGACATGCAATTATTGTGCTATAACTAACAAAATAAGTTGTCTTTCTCACTGTTGTAAGAATAATATGGAACAACACCCAGCACTTCCTACTCATGAAAAAAAAAAAAAAAAAAAAGAAGAGATTGCCATTACTGCATTCTGTCACTTCCAGACAGAACAAGTGCTGTGTTTTATAAACTGCAGTTACTTGATGTTTTATACACCATGTTATCAGCTTTAGTAGAACTCAGTGTTTGAAGGTAAGTGATAAAATATTACTATGGCTACCTTAACACAACAACTCTGCGAAAATAAACTTCATAATTGACAAAAATTTTATAACTTTGGACCTGAATTTACTCTCCTTAAGAAAAAAACAAAACCTACAGTTGATTCAACTGTGAATTTGCCTGAATGCACTTGCAGCAATTGATACATGAATTTTAGTTCAGCAACTACCAGTGCATAAAGTACGTTAACACTCAATAAAAAAAAGCGTATGTATGTATAATCATGGGTAATACCCGACGTCCATCTGTGAGAAACATGAATTCACACTAGAGCTATATGGAGAAAGGATAGTTATACAATATTGGAAATTAAATAAAAGCAGGGCCTATAACAGTGTCTTGTTTAACCTAGTAAAACTCAAAATAAAAGGGGAATTAAAGAAGTAAGTCAGAGGAAATATTCATGCTTAGCCAACAGCATGAGCACAAAAGCAAATGGAAATAAAATAAAAATGAATAAAAGACACTGGAAAATGGACAAGTAAGTTGGTTTCTGATGCAGCTATTCAACAGAGGTAATGAGAAAACCAATGCAAAATAATGGCATTTTTAAACAAAGGTTTTAAGCTAACCTTGATTTTTAGTGAGAGGGATGATGTAACATGGCTATCTGTATACCTAAGAGTCTGGATTCTGTCACCAAGTTGTCCTTTCCAGTTCTGTTCCTATAATCTAAACTTCAATGTATCTGCAAATTTATTTGTGAATTTTACATATGGCAAAGGATAATAACATTTAGCCATAATTTATCTTGATGTAGTAGAGAGATTCACCTTTTTTTCTGGTCATAAATGTATATGATGAATCTCCAGAAGTTTTCAGATGAAATAAATTCCTTGATGAGTAGTAGTAAGAGTACCCATTTTTTTCAGTCACATAAGTTATCCTGTCCACTGCCTGTGATAGTAGATTGTTTCTGTGGCAACTGCAGCAATTGTTTACTGGGGGGAGAAAAAAAAAAAACAGTCCTTAGTACATATTCATGTGATTTGATTGCAGTGTGGTAATAAGCAAACAGCTCTCTGCACGTATGAACACAGGAGGACCTCTGCTGCAGAACATAATGACATGTTTTTTGATCATTGATTATTTACCTGCATTGTGATGCAATTAAGTTTTAAGCATAATGTAACTGAGATGTAAATTCAAAGGAAATATATGAAAAAAGTGTCCTAAATATCAACTAAAAACTTATGCTTCATATAAATAAATTTCCTCAAAAATACTTTGTGTGATGCTGGTAACCCCTTGACATTTGGACATAAATATTAGCTACTCGATTCAGTAAGTGTATTAATATGCCAACATATAGAAAATACTAAAATCTGCTTACAAGCTCACCAAGTGCCATTTTAGCTTTTTTTTTTTTTTAACTCAGTGTACAGACTGTAGATTGGAAGTTGAAGATACACATGAAGACAGCATTTTGCTATTTTTTACGCTTTACAAGCTTGCTTTGCAGCTCTAGATAATCTGGATTTTGCCAAAAAGCTGAATTTCAAAAGCTGTTTTTAGTTGATTATATCCAGATGTCCTGAATAGTTGTAGGTTTTGATTGAAATGAGAATTTTGAGTGGCATTCTGAAAAATTAGGCTTCTTATTTAGATGCTCCAGTATGGATTTTCTTTACAAATGTCCATATACTTATTTAACATCTACCTACTAAATGGCTTTAAATATGAGTAATACATATCTTCTCTTTTTCAGGATAATAAATTGAAGTTAAAACCCGGAAATTTATTTTAGACCTGCATAGATCACTATGCAAATCCATGGGCTTCCTTTAAAACTTAGGATCTTAATCTCTTCTCAGAAGCAAATATTTTAAAATTGATAAACTATTTTTCCAGGCACACAGAAGATTAAACTAATTTCTAGAGACAATTTTAAGATGTAAAGAAAAGCATATACCATAGGAATTTTTCAGATGGGAAAGGTGCCTAACCCTTGGACATCAAAAATTGCTCTCATGAATCTTGAACGTTACTGAAAAGATATTTTCTTTCCACTTTCACTTAGTTTTCAGCTAAATATTCTCAGATTCTTTCTGCAGTCTTTAAATAGATGGCTTTTCATGGCTACTATCACTTGGTTCCATCACAAAAGATATACAATTCTGTTATTATTATTGTTATTGTCTAGCTACTCCAGTTTTACATAAAGCTTAAGAGTATCAGCACAAAGTTTGTAAGGTGAGAAATATCAGTAAAAACCAAGGCATTAGTGTTGAAAGAGGAAATACAAGACTGGAGACAGTTTATTAGGAGAGGTACACAAGGGTCTAAATAGGGAACAAGCCATAATTTAACTGATGACTTCTAACAAAAAGGCTTGAACACCAAATCAGTGATATTGTGCTACCAGTGATAGCATAATGTTTGGGAGTCATTATGATCACAGGGAAGGAATAAAATATGCAGAGAACACTGGATTGCTTTGAACAACAGAGAAATAGAAATAAGACAAAATTCAATAACTTTGAAGTAATGTGTTTAAGAAATAATATGCAAAGGAATTCTGCCAGCAGACAGTGTCTCATCAGCTGAAAACGGCAAAAGAGAAAGAGATACGTATATTATTTCTGTGAGTCAATTTGAGCTGTGACATTTATTTGGTCTTTGGCTTTGGTTTCATTACAAAGCAACTGTGTACAGGCAAAGAACAGACAGTTTCAATGGTGTGACAGTAAAGTACAAAGGAACATTTGTTACCTACAGAAAGGTTTTAATTATTAATGCTGTTTCAGAGGGGATACAGCTCCAGTAATTTTTCTGCAGTATTAATTGAAGACTACTGTCAGTCTTCTGTATTGTGTCAAATCTGAGATTATGATTTGAAGCTTTCAAATTTCTTGAGTTTTTTAATCAGGAAAAATGTATCTGATTATGCATTATATTTAATACCACTGAGAGACTTCATATTTGCTTTTCTTCTAAGAAGTTAGGTATACTTCTTTCTTTTTCAGAGAATTTCTCTGTCTGTATTTGCTAGTCATTTTTTGCAAATTTGACATAAATACATAAAATATATTTTGGGTGGATAGTAGTGTGAGTAGAAACATAGGGCTGGAAGGTAATTCCCAGCTCATTAGGAACAGTATTTTTAATGATACAAAAAATGTTTGAGTCCCATTTAAAAATTATTTAATTTCTTTAGTACGTTACTCATATTCAGGGCTGTTTAATTAATTGCTCTGCTGTGATGGTTAAAATGTGTTGTTTCCAACCTATTTCCAACCTTCTTGACCAGACTGATATTGTCAAGACAAAAAAAAAAAAAAAGGAAAAAAAAAAAAAGAGTAAAAAAAAATTGTTTATCCTCACAGCTGGTTTAAGATTTAAGCCTAAAGTGAGGACAAACATTTTCTAGCGTTATTCTTGAACATATGTGGGCAACTTGGCACAATTAAGAATCCAGGCAAGGATTCAGACATTTAATGCCACTTCACGAGTTACTTCTCATGATTTCATAGTAACATATCAATTTATTGTGTAGTGCCTTTTATCTTTGGGCTTAAATTGCAGTGTCTGTAGAGTATTCTCATGACTGCTAGAGTTAGAACAGTTTCTGGAATGCAGAGAAGAAAATGAATGCACCAAAGCACCATGTCCTAAGGCAATACCTTGGTGTATGCATGAGACATGTCATATGTCTACCAAGCAGAAATTTTCAACTACATCATCATAGTGTAGTTACATTTTATGTTTTCGTTAACGGAAGGTTTTTGAATAACTTTGTGCCTATTGACTACAGAGTTCTTTAGCTTTCTGAATGTTTAGGAAAACATGATTTCATTGCAATACTAAAATTAAATATAAAACATCTAAAAGAAAACTATTAAGATGTAGGTATTGAAAAAAAAATATTAGAATTATGGTAGGACTTAACTACCTAAGATAGTCATCCCAGACTAGACTTTTACCTTTTCAGTAATGAAAACAACAGAATCTTCATGTAGATGTATTGTTGCCCAGGAAGATGATGCGATGACTACGTTTGGGACTGAAGAACTTTAACTCTTCAGCTTGCTACCATTTAGGATGCCTGAGATCTCATTCTAGTAGATGCACTCTAAAGAACTGAAATAATGGGACATCTAAGCAGCAATAGATTCATTAAAAAGACAAAACCGAAAAACCCCCCAAAACCCATACACGAAAACTTTCCAAAACCCAAACACGAAAACTTTTTTGTTATCAGTGTGTTTTTCTATTTTTGATTTAGATTAAGTCATTTTGGGATAAATTTACAAATATTCTGGAACATGGAGATAAAAAGCATCCAGAACTTTTCTCTCTTGAGTAAAACCCCAAATCTCTATAGAATTAATGTCTCTCCTCTCTCTTATAAGGAATAGGAAACTTGATTTTTTTTTTTTTTGGGGGGGTGGGAAAAAGGAGATATATGGAGACATCTTAATTTTTAAAATATATAATATTGGTTGTAAGTAAACTTTTATATCCTAAACTCTAGTATAATATGCAAATTCTGGAAAAGAGAAAGAAATTTTTCATCTCAGCACCCACAAAACAAGGCGTTTTATGCGTATAGAGCTTTGATGTAGGAGGAAAAGAAGGTGGGCAAAATACAGTTCCTACCTCATATTATTTTTGATTAAATTGTAAAAATTCTTGCAGCTATCTTGGAGAATGAAAAATTTCATTGCTGTATATAAAATGATTATAACGAGCTTCTTCTGTGTTGCATAAATCAGTTAACTATGAGTTCTACAATATGCTAAAAATGAATACTCTTGCATTATTTTGCTTGAAACATATATATCTATTGCCATATATATATCCCCATTATTTTTTTGTGGATAGACACATACTTTGTTATGTTGATTTAAGTTAAAGAAAGATCCATTTCAGAATTTGGCAATTATAGATGTAGACTGTTCTTTGCAATACTTACATATTTTCAAATACGAATAAGTCTGAACAATAAATGCCTCCAACACTATGACAGCTCCTGATGTAAATCAAGGTGCAAGATGAAAGTTGTAAACCAAGTGAAATATTGAGTTGTCTGAGCTTTTTACTGTTAGGATGTTAATAACCTTTCATCTTTAGTGCCTTTTTGCTTGAAATATTTATCTTCCTGTTTTCACTTGATAATGTTTGCAGCCTTAAAGGTTTGTTTGTTTGTTTTTTGTTTTTTTGGTTTTTTGGTTTTTTTTAATGATACATTGTCAGTGTGGAGAAGGGATTGTTTCTCTGATGGCAAAGACACAGAAAGTGGACTATGAACATAGTAAGACTTCACCTTATGGAGCCTACTGACACCGGGAAGTAAAATTTACTCTAGTAGTATTTTATCCCTTTGCAAAAGTAAAATGTATTCTAAAACTGGTAGCAACATAATTAACATAATATGGTTTGGTTAATGAAAGGATTTGATCCAAAACAGCTAGAGTACTAATGAAATAGAAAGAATTAGCTGCAAAGTTTGTATACTAATTGAAGTCATGGTTTCAAAGTGTGGGAGCTGCATGAGTCTGGTTTCAAGTCAAGGATAGCAGAAAACTTGGAATTGTAACCGTAACGAAACAGGTATTGCAGGTTAAGACTACTGGCTGTGAGAGCAAGAATGGTAAATTTTCATTATGTATTACTTATCTAAGGAAATAAGTATTAATATGAAGCCAAAAGTGCAGAGGTCAAGCACTCAGGGACAAACAGAATTTCTGCTGTGAACGGAGCTACTCCAATGGAAAGATAAAGAAAGATATGTGTATCTTAGTCAATAAAGGAGCATCTCAGACACTTACAGGAGTCAGATGAGAAAGACATAATTGGTTAAGGCAAAATAGATGCATACAATAAAGCATACAATTTCAGGTAGCAGAACCATGTGATGTGGATTTGGAAAAAGATAAAAACCACATTTTTTGAATAGCTGATCTGTCTCAGACTAGAAGGCTAAAATACACTTATTTTGGTTATCCCAGTAAGATTAAGATCAAGAGGGAAGATGACAATCTAAAGATATGTCTTCTTTAAAAACACGGCGTTAGGCACTGGAGTAGGGGAAGTACTATTTAAATTTAGAGATAGTCTTAACATAGAAAAAATTATGATGTTTTGGCAAAGAGTACATACAGAAAGAAGATATTAGCTGTCACAAAGCAGTCAGAAAATTTCTAAGACAGCTTTAAATATTATAAATATTGTCAAACACCTGAACTGGACTGAGCTAAGAGTCATTATTTTCATTAAGTACTAGCATTATATAGTTTAACGGGATAGAAAACTAGATCTGACTATTCAAGGGGTCCCTTCAGAGTCTTAAGAAACTCTTGGACCACTAAGCTTACCTCTTCTATTTGACAACCACATGATACAAGTCAGTTCATGTGTTCATGAAGATCTCTGTTGAAATCGGGAATAAAGCCAGCAGAAACTCCTGTATCGTCACTGATTTTAGATTTAGTTCAAGGTTATGCTGATGTCATCCACATAGGTGAATCTTCAGGGAAGAGGCAGCTCGTACTGATTCTATTGCAGACATCATGGCTTGGGACTTAAAACTGCATCTCCTGGGACCTCCTTTTGCTGGTTTATACCCTGCCTTTATCAACACCTACAAAGGCATATGAGCTGCTTTACAATCAAAAATGCAGACTACGTGAATTAGTGATAGCTGTCCAATTTCCAGAATTACAGAAACTTCCGTATTTAAGAATAAAGTAATTTCTTTTTTTCCAGGGTAGAAAGAAAAGTGTTTACCCAGTGACCACAGGCATTATAATACTTCTGGAGTTTAAAAGAACTACACTGTCAAGATATTTTTTCAGTTTGCTACTCCATGAAGTTATTTCAATTTCTGAAAAATTCTAGAAACAGATTTTTGAAAGCAAATCTTTATATTAGAAAAATGATATGCCTATGTTTTTCTGAAAAAGTATTTTCCTGGAAAAGACTTTTGCATTTTTGGGAATTAGCAAGAGAATTAAAATTATATACTCCGAAATAAATCTTTTCTTAAGCACCTACCTCAAGCTGTTGTGTAAAGTGCTTCATTACTACTATGGAAGCAATCACAAGGATTTACTATGTTGTTAGATTGCATTTTTTTTTTTTTCCCTGTATATAGTGTGGTAAGTGTACATCTGATGTTTGGGAAAGAATTGTTTGGTAACATATTGAATAAAATACTGCAAACAGTGTCATATATTTGCTCTTGTGGGTG
>NW_009200672.1:21749-24300 GCF_000690835.1 Fulmarus glacialis
TTCACTCTAAATAATTAAGCCCGTGCTTCCATATGCTTTTATTTAAAGTCTAAAAGCTTCTTTTTATGAACTGCTGTGCTTCACTTTGGGATAGCAAATCTACATTGTATGTTTTTGTTTTCTTCAACACAACACATGGCTCACACTTGGAGAACTAAAGCATAACAAAACTACCTTCAGTATAATCCAGAGTCACAAGGTACATTTACATCATGTCAACCTCTTTTTTGAAACAACCTTCAGTAGAGACATAACCTTCTTTCCAAGAGAGAACAGCATTCAAGAAGTCAATAATATGGAAGAACAAGACTTTCTAAGCCCATTTATACATCTGTTGGAAAGAAGGAGAGGTGTAAACACGTTGTAGAAGAGTTTTGTAGATGTGTCTGAATTTCTTCACATTTAATGCTTAGTCAAGGAAAATTTTTATGTTCTGGAACTCAGGAATACAAGCACAAGCTATTATATGGACAGACACTTTAGCCAATCCCTTAGCAATTCTAGTTCCTGTTACTCTTTCCTTCTTCCCTTTGATGTTGATATGCAAGTTTAGTTCTCTTAGACTGGGATTATGACACAATCCAGTTTCTTACTATCTAAGATGCTTGATTTCAAGTGGCAAAGCACTCGAGTGACAGCTCTAAACAGACCTAGCTTCCAGAGTAATTTACACTTATGAAATGAAGACATTCAGTCTTTCATCTATGCACATAAATTATCTGCTAGTGAGGGACACTTATTCTATAACAATTTCAGTAATAAATCATGCGAGTACAAAATCAGTAAAAAAAAAAAAATACAGACAATCACAGATAAAGAGAAAAAAAGGAGCTAGTAATTAGAGGAAGGTCAAAGGGGTAGAAATGAGCATCATTTTATTGTTTATATCTGGTTCATCTTGCTTATCTTTTGTTACACTCTCCTCCCAACAAACTTGTACACTACACCATTTAGCTTGATGTATATATGCATATTTTCAAAATACAGATTGCACTGTATTTTCTATCTAGTTTAAGAGATCCCAGGAAGCTTAACTTTTAAGTATAAAGGGATTTTTTTCTTGGTTTGTTTTGCTACTTTTGTTTTTTATGGTGTTTTTTTTTTTAGCAGATGATAGTTCCTCAAAGGAAGGAAGTTCAGCATTAGCTGACAAGGAATTCTAGCAATGCCTTTCGATAGCCTTCAAGAGTAAAACACTCCTATCCTCTTCTTTCCTTCCATATTTTTTGTAGCTTCTTTGAAAGTTTTGTCTGAATTTTCTACTTAATGTATGGTTTACACATTAGAGCCTCTTAAAACTTTTTGAACCAAGCTCTTTCTTCAAGAAACATCTTTGCACTAAAGTTTTCCACAGAACAACATTGATTTCAATGAAATTCTGTTTTTCAGACCGACAAATTTCTGGGCTGTAGAAAGCTTCTTTCCAGCAGTGTCAGTAAGAACAGTCATTTATTTAAATACAGTCAAAGTAGGAGTTTCAAAAGAATTATCTGTAGTCCTTCGGTTGCTAACCTAGGAATGCAAATCCTCATCTGGGAACTGGAGACATAAATTACAGACTCTTGTCTAAACCAGACAGAGAAAGAACTTCGTTTTAGGTCTGCCATATTCCAGACGAATACCATAACTTAGTGGTAGTAATTATATTCAACGGAGCTATTTGTTTTCTGTTTTCCACAGAATCAGTGCAAAACTCTTGGTCTTGGCCTTTTGGTCTCCGATGTGAAAGGATAAAAACACTTAAGTCTCCTTAGCTTTCCTTCCGAGCTTTGTGGGCCCTAATGATCTCCTTACAGAGCACTGTGGCTTCTTTAGAAGGAACGCAAGAGCACAGAAAGGTTATGGCTTTTTTGCCAAAAGCCCTAAGGATGGAGGAAAATGTGCCATACCAGCAGTCCTTGCTCTGATAGCACAGTAGTTTCATTTCCTTTCTAGGAAGCATTTTGTCTGCTGGCACAGCACCAGCAGAATATGTGTCTACCTGACAGCTATAGTTTGGTCCATAAATGAATAGTATTTTCCAGCTACATCTAACTTTTCACAAGAATGTCACCTATGGGAATTTCCTATGTCACCTACAGGAAAAGAAGTTTACATACCCAAAAAATAATTTACATTTGATGATAGGTGACATGTTCTAATATCTCCATAAAACAATGACAAAACAAGAATAAATGTACTAGACAAGAGCTAAGGCTTGGTAACAACGACAGCTACTGTGACATTCAGAACTGGAATATTCATGCCTCACAATGAGGAGTATGAGGAATATTTATACCTCACAATAGAGAAAGTGACAATAAAATGGTAGCCACAGCCCACAAAACTGACCGTCTTCAGACCCTTTTCATTTTGCAGGTAAACACAGCTTCCTACGGCTTTATTTTAGTTTACATTTTATCTGAAATCTACCCAAAATTCATGAGCTGCTAGTTAGACCATTAGTCAGACCTCTAGCTGGATCATAGTAACCTTTTATTCTTTTTTTACGTGGTTATAAATTATTTTTATAGTATCTTCTGTTTAATTAGAATCATAGAATCATAGAATC
>NW_009200673.1:0-3053 GCF_000690835.1 Fulmarus glacialis
CCTTAATGATTCTATGATTCTATAAAAATGGAAGCCCTACCTCTTAGCATGTATGTGTTCATATCTGTATCTCTTTTTCTCCTCTGTGTCATTTGCATTTATGGTTTTGAGTGCAGAATGCATTGGTGTTTTGATGCCTGAAATCTTTCTCAAAGATGGACTTGCTTCCATTTTAATAGCTACTTTTCCAAAGTTTTGTTGCTCTCTGTTTCTGAGTCACTTTTTTTTTGAGGAAAAAATTCTGTGCTAAAACATAACTATAACTTAAGAAAAAGATTTTTGATAAATCTTGAGATAATTCTTTAATAATCCCTGTGCCCTTGTAAAGAATCAGGTACAGGGATTTCCCATCATTTGCTAGTATCAAGGCTGCTTTATACCAATCCTTGTATTTGAATTGAAATACGAAGCATTTTTCTAAACTCTTCAGAATGAGGAAAGAAAGTAAGGACAGTTGGATGCAGTCATGTAGGGGGCAGAAGGGAATTACGGGTTTTTTTTTTTTTTTTTTTTTTTTTTTTTAGCATTGTTGAGAAAGTGAATGAAGTTAGCAGTCATCTCTGAGTGGTGTGGTTTCTGCTGGTTTTTTTGTGAATTTAGCTCAGCAAGAAACATATCTGTTAAGACTGACTTTCCATAATTGCTGATTTCTACTAGGATGAGATATTTTGCAGTTGTATCTTTTGTGTTCTTTTCTTTAAGCATTTAGAGGAGATAGTTCCTGAGTGCTGCTTGACTCTTGGTGAGAGCTTTAAAAATCTAAAATTATTCTCTCAACTTATTCCTATGGTGAACCTGAACACTTTTAAACTGGTAAACTGAGCCAGAGCAGAAAATACTTTTAAAAGAATTTTCCGTGGCTTATCCGTACACCTGACTTAAGTGTTTAACTCTAACTTTTTCTGCTGTGAGAAGGGAAAAAAGATGGAGTAGATGTTTTCCAGTCAAGATTTCACTGGATGACGATTCTTTCCCATGAACTGAAAAGTCTTCTCCTCTTTAGTATTTCATGGTGAGATCTGTTAGTAAGCTTTTATGAAAAACTTCTGAAGTATACTTAAAATACTTCTTGAATTGATGTGTCTGGACAACTGTAGGTTTGCTTCCTGCAAAATCTTGTGCTGAAACCTGAGATTGGTCTTGGTAGATTTCGCCAGAAGGCAAATGGCCAACAGCAGTTGCCAAGGGAAAAAAATAGGTACAGGCAAGCACACTGCAACATTTACCTGAAGTTTCTCAAGTGTCTACAATATGTGGCTCAAATAGTCCTGAACTTGGTGTTTTCTAGACATAGTAGACTTACATGACACTTTAATGCAGTAATTCTTTCTGTTTTTGAACTCAAATACACAGTGTTTTATCTTCTATATCATGTAGCATGTAGTTAACAGCTTAGCTGCATATGGTGTAAAACAGTATCTGCTGTTGTTTATTTTAAATGAGGCCCTGCTAGTCTCATCAGTGCTTACAGTGTTCTAGGAAGTAAAAACAGTGAAATGTCACTTCCTATTTAAGTGAAATGAAAAAATGAACAATGTTATATCAATCTTGGCATATTGGTTGTTTTCTTTCTTCTAGGATTCTTCAGTCTGCTCTGGCTTTCACAGAACGGATGATCACACACTTCTTGCCTTTGGTCATTCACATTGCTTGTCTCTGTGCTTTCCAACTTTTTTCTATTGTACCCTGTTGAGTAAGGTAGGCAGGGGGAGGCAGAGTTGCATATTGCTTTCTCACTTGATGGATTTTGGAGGTGAGGGGAAAGGGGGAAGCAAAGCAACTGTCAAATAAAGAGAGCAAAGCCTGGGAACTCAAATTGAGTGAGATCTTTCTCAGGAAGCTTTTTTTTTAAGCAATAAACTTTCAACTTTCGTTGAAACAATGAGCCATAGTGGGGTGTTGGAGAAGTTATTTTGAATGGAGTCTGTACTTAATCCATGACTTCTGTTAATTGGAAAGGATTCTATTTTAAAATGTATTCTTAAAAAATAGTTGAAGCAGTTGGAATTTAAAGGCCAACTCAGGTGTGTTTTGTGTTACAGGAATAGGGAAGAAAATACCTACTTTTAGTTGGGGAGAGGGAAATACAGATTATTTTCTGAAATGAGCTAGGGAGAAGGGTTGGATAGGCAATTGCATCAGTCAGCGAAAAGGAGTTTTCTAGTAACTTTCAATTTCAGGCTGGCTGGATAACTCTTGCTTGCATAAAAATTAAACTGTTTAGTCTCTAATATTGTTTATCAGGGTCAGGAAAGTGACCCAACTATGTTAAGAATAATTGGAGGGAAGAAACATATAATTAATCCTGATACTCAGGTCAGTTAGGAAAATTTGCAAGTTTTGCCAACTTTAATTATAAACCTTTTGTGCTCCTGAATCTGTTAAGAAACAATTTCTTAACTGGAGCTGTAATTCCAGAATGTAACTTTGCCACATCTATGGCAAGTAGGCAGGATGTGGCAGCTTAATTAAGAAGAACATATTCAATGTAGTATTTGGCAGTACAGGCTTGGATCAGCAGATATTTTTTTTTTTTTTCTTTTTTTTTTTTCTTAAGATCTCATACTGAGGGATAGTAGCATTAGGAGAGTGTGTGTGAGTTTTGGAATGTCTTGGTTCCTTGTCATTCTGATCCCATATTCATGCATGGGTGGCTTTAAAT
Organism: Fulmarus glacialis; assembly: GCF_000690835.1. Lineage (NCBI taxonomy): Eukaryota > Metazoa > Chordata > Aves > Procellariiformes > Procellariidae > Fulmarus > Fulmarus glacialis. The sequence continues at coordinate 2,663 of NW_009200673.1, forward strand.
TTGTGTTCTAAACTTCTGCTGTCTTTGCTTATTTCTAGTGATTTTCTCTTCTAATAATTTGTTAGCCAAAAGAGGAAAATTTTGAAGTTTAAATATCTATTAAATGTGTGCACCTCTTTCTTTACTGTTTTGTGCAACTTCTTTCTCTCAATAACAACAAAAACAACCAGTGAAAGAACAGCCAAACTAAAGCAACTTTCCCAAGTTTCTCCTGGGGCTCTGAGATTATATGGGAAGACTTATTCAGATGGGATGCTCTTACTTGAGAGAGCTGGGAACAGTCTGCAAGTGACTACTTGGAACAGGAATTGGCTTTCAGAGTAAATACAATAAATGCTATCTGCTGCAATTTTCTAGTGGAGCTTGAGTTTACCACCTTTGGAAGAAGGGG
>NW_009200674.1:0-5254 GCF_000690835.1 Fulmarus glacialis
CGCTTACCAGCTGCGTCAGGAAGTTATAGATTCAGGCCTACACTGAAGTCCAAACTTGCCTTCTTCATAACAGAAGTTCTCACTCATATGAGAGTTTTGCTAGGCTGTGAGACACACCAAGAAGAATAACTAGGCCTCTGCTATTCCTTAATGCAGGCATATGTATTCAAAGGCACACCTATTTACAGTGCATACAGGGCAAACTATGTTGCTTGGATCATTTCCTCCTGCCATGGTGTCACACAGCCAACAGCTGCAATTTAGGCTCAGATGTTTTTTCACATGGATATATAAATTTGATCTGCCCTTGTAATTGAGCCTCCAGAAATCTCACATCTGCTTGTGGAACTTACCTGGCTTTAGCACTGGGCGATGTAGAAGTCACATGGCTGCTTTCGTACCACCTGTTCTATATAAAGCTGGTAATTCACTGATCAGATTGTTTGTCCTTATAAGTGAAGACATTTAACATGTCTTTTGAAAGACAAAATATGTCTGTAATGTATTGGCTTGGGTCACAGACCTACCTGGTCTCTTTCTGTATGGTCACATCCAAAAAAGACGTAATAGTAGTTTTTGTCTTCGTGTGGCTAAGATGGAAACCGTAATGAAGCAGAAATGTCTGAACAATAAGTTTAAGTCTCCATTTTTCACTCTAACAGGCCATCTCTCTCATGTCAGCAGTCAAGACTTCTAGATGACTGAAATCCTGGTCCTGCGCTGCTTAACAGATGTTACGTGCAGCAATAAAAAATTTGGCAAAGGTGTTAGGAAATCCATCTGTAAAGAGGTAAAAAAAGATTAATGTTGTAAAGGTTTGCTGATGTAGACCACTGTTTCAGGACATCTGGGAGGTTATATCTGAATCAGGAAAACGCGAACGAGCACCTAGTATTTCATTGTCACTATGGAGTCTGACAAAACTATTCACTGAGCTCTGCACAACTGGTAAAGAAAGCTTTTCAAAATGTCACACTACATCTGATAGAAAAATGGATTCCCAATTAGTTCAGCATGTTTTCTAATAAACAAGATATCTGAGTATTCCCAGTGGAGGAGTACCATTCCATTCCCCTCTATGGCTCATCTCTTCATGAAGTAACATTTCTCCTAATGAAAGGAAGTATTGTTCATAATTTACTATGTGTCTGACATCAGGGGTGAAATAATTTAAATTGGGGAATTGGCAGAGAGGTTTTAAAATCCAGAGACAACTCAGAATGCAGTAAACAGTGAATAATAAAAAATTTATCTCAGCAGCCTTTGAAAGCAGGTTATTTTCAGAGAATGACACCAATAAGAATGAGAAACTGTGACCGCTACAAGCATTGAAAACATTTGCACATATGCCTTAAATAAAAATCATGTAATTATTTAATAACTCAAATTAAATGTTAATGGAAAGATGGCAGTATCACAAGAAAAGGATTCACAATGTTTAACTCTTCAAACCCAGGGCATTACCGTTTTATTTTCATTCATGGCAAAGCAATTAATTCTGCTGCCTTAGATAGTCAAAATCCTAATCTTTGTTACACAAATACAGACAATAACTACCCTACTAACAGCTTTTGATAGTTTGTATAGTGCAACTTTTAGAGCTGCAAAGAATCAAAATGTATCCTATAAATGGTAAAATTATCCAGACTAGATTTTATGAGCTAATACTTCAAAGCTATTGCACTGATGACTGTCTCAGTAGCTTACCAACAGCTGCTGGAAGCCTAAGATTTTAATAGTGAGTGTTAAATATTGGTATGAAAAGTGACTTCAGGACTCAAAGTTGCATGTGTTTAAAAATAAGCTTTCACAAACCACGTACACAGTTTTCCTTCACTTGGTCCTTTTCACAGAACAGCTTGAAAATCTCTTTATCTGGCTGCTAAATATGTTTTCCTAAGTGTCTAGCTCCAGTGTTTTTATAATTCTGATTTATTAAATTGTTCTCTGGTACACCAAAATTCTTTTTTCTACTCCAGACCTATATAGTAGATAGATGATTGGTCTATGTTCTTACCTTTCCAGCTCTTAAGAGGGTATGTGTTAAAAGTAGGCTGAAGATACGGTTGTAATTTATCATTATCAAATCTGTCACAAACTCAGTGACAATAATTTACATCTTTAATAAAAATTTTAAAACAATGTTTTGCTAAGAGTTTTCTTTCAATATCTTCCTTGTTACAGATACCTGATGAGTGAATTAAAGCTTAAATAAAAAGACCTGCTAGTTACACTACACTACACTGCTACACTGCCACATGTAGACAGCTCTAATAGATCTCTCATGAAGAGTGTTCAGGTGTGGTGTCCTAGACTATCGTGACTCATCAACATCAAAGCTGCAGTTCCTAGGCCCTATGTTGTCTCCAAACGTCCTGACAGCTGCTACACTGTGCCACATCCCAGAAGTCATGGATACACCAAAAGCTCTCTTGATACCAGTGGTGATGACCTCCTATTGCTCATTCCACTTCCAGTTTGCCTACGCCATATGTGATGTGCATTGTCCCAGGGTTTCAGCTCACATAGCCTTTCAGTATGCATATTGAGCTCACTATGTGAGCTTGCTGCAACAGGCAAAGCTTGTGACATGGGGAGACATGAAGGAAGGAACAAAGGCTGTCAGATTGTTCTACATAGACAAATGGTTGCAGCACAAGGGCAAAACTACTTCGCATCACTTTCACTGGCACCCTGGTGAATTTTATTCATTTGCTAGGATTTTTTTGTTTTGTTTTGTTTTGTTTGTTATATCTTTAAATTAATTATGTTAGCTTGACGAATGCAAGAGGCAAATTCCCCACATTTTTACAAACAGCCACCTTCCTCACAACTCAAAAAAGTTACTTAAAATGCAGAATTAAAATAACTAAACCATAGTTGGATCAAAATCACAGAATCTGCAATAATCTGCAATAATCAGAAGTGTCTGCCCATTTGGACTAGTGAACTTAGGTCAAGGCAACAGGAACAAAATTACTTATGACACAAAGCACTTAAAAATACACACAGAAAAAAGCAAAGAGAATACCACTTATTTCAACAAAAGGAGAAAATACAGGAAAACTGCAGTAGACTTAGGTTTACTTTCAAACTGTTTTCCTAGCACTCACTGAGAAGCAGACATAAAGTCATATTTTATTCACCATAGAATCATAGGTAAAATATCAAGTGTTTAAAAAAGAAAGATAATACAGAGAGGTAAGACTTCTACATTATGGGAATCACAGGGAAAGAAACAAAAATTATTTCCAAGCAATATTACAGTTTTCACAGAGGAGTCACCATTGCGCGGTTCATCCAAGACATCCATAATAAAGTAGATTCCCAGAAGCTGTACCTAATTCGCAGGTAGCATTCATGCAGTTTCCTGCTAACCATACCACTTTTCCCTCAGCTGCTCTGTCCCGTAAGTTCAAAGGAGTTAATGAGGACATTGAGGTGCTGGAGCGTGTCCAGAGAAGGGCAACGAAGCTGGTGAAAGGTCTAGAGAACAAGTCTTATGAGGAGCGACTGAGGGAACTGGGGCTGTTTAGTCTGGAGAAGAGGAGGCTGAGGGGAGACCTCATCGCGCTCTACAACTACCTGAAGGGAGGTTGTAGCGAGGTGGGGGTTGGTCTCTTCTCCCAAGTAACCAGCGATAGGACGAGAGGAAATGGCCTCAAGTTGCACCAGGGGAGGTTTAGATTGGACATTAGGAAAATTTTCTTTACTGAAAGAGTGGTCAGGCCTTGGAACAGGCTGCCCAGGGAAGTGGTTGAGTCACCATCCCTGGAAGTATTTAAAAGACGTGTAGATGAGGTGCTTAGGGACATGGTTTAGTGGGCATGGTGGTGTTGGGTTGACGGTTGGACTTGATGATCTTAGAGGTCTTTTTCAACCTTAATGATTCTATGATTCTATGATTCTAATGTAGTCAGGGTGGAAAAGAGCGATTTGTGAAGGCTTCATTCCACCCTCCGTATAGAGATAGAGATGGAAAAAATTAATCCCAAGAGAAAAGCTTGACAACAATTATGTCAAAATCTCAGGAGCCAAATTTACAATTGATAAGACTGGTTTAGACAAAGGATGTTTTATCATAGATGAAAATAAATTAATGTCAAGTAGCATGTACCATTAGTATCGTGAGCTAGGAAAGAGGGAACATGTGCAATACATAAGCAAAGAGAGCCTGGTCAGTCAGGCTAAAAGCATTTAATACCCAGTCAGAAAGCAGCTCTGAGGACCACTTGGAAGGTTTAGTTAAGATTCTCATTAACATTTAAACACGACTCATTTTGAAACAATAAAAATAATGAAGAAAACATTGATCCAGGCCAAAAGCTTCTACTGTCATAAATAGATAAGCAAGGTCAAGAAATTTCTTTTATCCATAGAGAAATCCCACAACCAGAATACTAATAATAAAACCACCACAGATTAAAAACAAGTTATCAGAAACAGAGCAGTGAAGGGTACAATATACTTGATCAATGAATTGTGGAGCCTCTGTAATTCTTCTATTCTTTTGTCAAGTCCCCAGATAGAATCTTGTAATCAGAACAGAAAAGAAAATTGGGTTTAGTTCCACAAGTCACATAGGTCTCGTTTCGTGAGCAGCGAGGTACTGCCCTCAGGCAGCCAAGAAACAATTCCCTCTCTCACATACATATTAGTATTAACTAAGAAGGATGAAAGAAATCCCATGAATGTTTACACATTAAAAGGGTGATAATCAGTTTAAAGATTTTTCTGAAATATTGGTGCTGAGTCACTGTAGTATGCCCCTAGGAAAAAGAGATTTTTGTGCAGCACATTCTCCCTAGTCAAACAGAAGAACTTCTAATGCACCTCTTTGCAAGACTGTCACAAGTCTCAGTTCAGTAAAAGCACTACAAAACTGTTACAATTTTACTTCTCTATCAGCGTATAGTCAACATGAAAAAAGACCAAAAAGTTGTAGTCAATGAATCTGCAGGGGGTGTATAGTCTTCTATTGCAACCTGAGGATATACTATATGGGAGCATTACTATGGTGTAAGCAGAAAAAAATCCATTCGCCTTCCTTTCAAGTCAATGCCTCTGAGTCAATTTTTCACAGTTTGAAAGAGCCTCCCCAGATTTTTACTACTTCGAATGTCACAAAGGTCCCAAGTTTTTTTGGGGCGGGTTGTTTTGTTTTGTTGTGTTTTATTTCTGTTCACTCAAGACATGACGTAAAGTCGCACAACTGTCCAGTTGTACTGCTCGCTGAACTGGTGAAGTAGGGAAA